>NW_027258617.1:0-63671 GCF_045791955.1 Oncorhynchus clarkii lewisi
AAATAAAAATAAATGTTACATTCTGACTTATTGGTCTAGTTATCATATCTCTCTCTCTGTCTCTCTCTCTCTGTCTCTCTCTCTGTCTCTCTCTGTCTTTCTCGCTCTGTGTCTCTCGCTCTGTCTCTCGCTCTGTGTCTCTCTCGCTCTGTGTCTCTCTCGCTCTGTGTCTCTCTCGCTCTGTGTCTCTCTCGCTCTGTGTCTCTCTCGCTCTCGCTCTGTCTCTCTCGCCCTCTCTGTCTCTCGCTGTGTCACTCTCTCAGATCAACCTAGATGAGGCTAATGCTGCTCTGGACTCAGCCTCCAGACTCACTGACCAGCTGGACCTAAAGGAAGAACAGCTAGAAGAGCTCAAAAAACAAGGTGGGAGAGAGAGGGGAGAGGGGGGGGGAGAGCAGCCATCTTATGTCAGGCTTTTTATCTAGCATGAAGGAACTTCTGACCGGGGCCTTATGGGAAATAAAGTGATCTACTTCCACCAGGGCCTTATGGGAAATAAAGTGTTCTACTTCTGACCAGGGCCTTATGGGAAATAAAGTGTTCTACTTCCACCAGGGCCTTATGGGAAAATAAAGTGATCTACTTCCACCAGGGCCTTATGGGAAATAAAGTGTTCTACTTCTGACCAGGGCCTTATGGGAAATAAAGTGTTCTACTTCTGACCAGGGCCTTATGGGAAATAAAGTGTTCTACTTCCACCAGGGCCTTATGGGAAATAAAGTGTTCTACCTCTGACCAGGGCCTTATGGGAAATAAAGTGTGTACCAGGCTGAATGTTGTCTTGATGGCCAACATGCCCTGATCTGCCTCCCTGATGACTGAAGCTTTCTGTGACACGCTGTCTCTGTGACACGGCTGTCTCTGTGACACGGCTGTCTCTGTGACACGGCTGTCTCTGTGACACGGCTGTCTCTGTGACACGGCTGTCTCTGTGGCACGGCTGTCTCTGTGACACGGCTGTCTCTGGGACACGGCTGTCTCTGTGACACGGCTGTCTCTGTGGCACGGCTGTCTCTGTGGCACGGCTGTCTCTGTGACACGGCTGTCTCTGGGACACGGCTGTCTCTGGGACACGGCTGTCTCTGGGACACGGCTGTCTCTGTGACACGGCTGTTGAGGTATAGCCAAACTAACCACGCTTCAGACTTCTGAGGAGCTGCAGCGTATAAAACTGTGTGTGTGTGTGTGTGTGTGTGTGTGTGTGTGTGTGTTACAGTTGATGTGAGGCAGGAGATGTTGGAAGAGTCTCAGGACAAGTTGATGAACCTGCTGAATAGCACAGAGGGACAAGTAGACCAGTAAGTTCAACACTACACTGACTAAATATGATGCATTTAACACTACACTGACTAAATATGGTGTATTTAAACACTACACTGACTAAATATGGTGTATTTAACACACTACACTGACTAAATATAATGCATTTAACACACTACACTGACTAAATATGGTGAATTTAACACACTACACTGACTAAATATGGTGTATTTAACACACTACACTGACTAAATATATTTAAACACTACACTGACTAAATATGATGTATTTAAACACTACACTGACTAAATATGATGTATTTAAACACACTACACTGACTAAATATAATGCATTTAACACACTACACTGACTAAATATGATGTATTTAAACACTACACTGACTAAATATGGTGTATTTAACACACTACACTGACTAAATATGGTGTATTTAACACACTACACTGACTAAATATGGTGTATTTAAACACTACACTGACTAAATATGATGTATTTAACACACTACACTGACTAAATATGGTGTATTTAACACACTACACTGACTAAATATGGTGTATTTAACACACTACACTGACTAAATATGATGTATTTAAACACTACACTGACTAAATATGATGTATTTAACACACTACACTGACTAAATATATTTAAACACTACACTGACTAAATATGGTGTATTTAACACACTACACTGACTAAATATGATGTATTTAACACTACACTGACTAAATATGATGTATTTAAACACTACACTGACTAAATATGATGTATTTAAACACTACACTGACTAAATATATTTAAACACTACACTGACTAAATATGATGTATTTAACACTACACTGACTAAATATATTTAAACACTACACTGACTAAATATGGTGTATTTAACACACTACACTGACTAAATATGGTGTATTTAACACACTACACTGACTAAATATGGTGTATTTAACACACTACACTGACTAAATATGGTGTATTTAAACACTACACTGACTAAATATGATGTATTTAACACACTACACTGACTAAATATGGTGTATTTAAACACTACACTGACTAAATATGATGTATTTAACACACTACACTGACTAAATATGGTGTATTTAACACACTACACTGACTAAATATGGTGTATTTAACACACTACACTGACTAAATATGATGTATTTAAACACTACACTGACTAAATATGATGTATTTAACACTACACTGACTAAATATGATGTATTTAAACACTACACTGACTAAATATGATGTATTTAAACACTACACTGACTAAATATATTTAAACACTACACTGACTAAATATGATGTATTTAACACTACACTGACTAAATATATTTAAACACTACACTGACTAAATATGGTGTATTTAACACACTACACTGACTAAATATGGTGTATTTAACACACTACACTGACTAAATATGGTGTATTTAAACACTACACTGACTAAATATGATGTATTTAACACACTACACTGACTAAATATGGTGTATTTAACACACTACACTGACTAAATATGGTGTATTTAACACACTACACTGACTAAATATGATGTATTTAAACACTACACTGACTAAATATGATGTATTTAACACACTACACTGACTAAATATATTTAAACACTACACTGACTAAATATGGTGTATTTAACACACTACACTGACTAAATATGATGTATTTAAACACTACACTGACTAAATATGATGTATTTAAACACTACACTGACTAAATATATTTAAACACTACACTGACTAAATATGATGTATTTAACACTACACTGACTAAATATATTTAAACACTACACTGACTAAATATGATGTATTTAACACACTACACTGACTAAATATGGTGTATTTAAACACTACACTGAATAAATATGATGTATTTAACACTACACTGACTAAATATGATGCATTTAACACTACACTGACTAAATATGATGTATTTAACAGTGCTGGAGGCAGTTCAAATGAAAGTCATTCAATTCAGGAAGTGATTTGAATTTATAATTAAAAGATGGACTAACTTTTTAAAAATAATTGTTTTTCCTTTTCGGTCTTATTGAATTGGTATTTTAGTTTCCTGAATTGTCTGACTTCAATTGGAATTGAGCCCATCCCTGGTATTTAATCACATCTTTCATGTAAATTGATCAAAGGTTGTGATTATAACTACTGAAGTTTACAGCGTTAACGACATAATGTATTTCTTCTCAAACGAGTGTTGAAAAAATGCCGTTTGATATCGCCCACCACACAGAGATATATGTAATAGATTGTAGGCTGTGTTAATAGAGATATATGTAATAGATTGTAGGCTGTGTTAATAGAGATATATGTAATAGATTGTAGGCTGTGTTAATAGAGATATATGTAATAGATTGTAGGCTGTGTTAATAGAGATATATGTAATAGATTGTAGGCTGTGTTAATAGAGCTATATGCAGTAGATTGTAGGCCGTGTTAATTTCCCCATGGCTGTGTAATGACTCTTTGTGGTCCAGGGGGTTGTACTTGTACATCAAGCTGCCTCACGCTACAGTAACACGAGATAGGCTCCTCCCCTACGTGCTGTTTCTGGCTCAGACATGGCTGCTAACTCTTCTTTATATTCTGTCTGCTCAGGGCTCTGATGCGGAACCTGTTCATGGGATACTTCCACACCCCGAAACCCAAACGCTCCGAGGTGCTGAGGCTCATGGGTAGTGTCCTGGGACTGGACAAGGATGAGGTCAACCAGGTGACTGACAACACCCCTCCTCCTCTTTTCTACCACTTTCTCCCCCTCCTCTCCTTACTTCCTCTTTCTGCTCCTTGGCGTTTTCTTCATTCTACATGAGAGAAACTGCACACTTGTGTTTTACATTTATTATTTTTTTGTCAGTTAAGAACAAATTCTTATTTTCAATGACGGCCTAGGAACACTGGGTTAACTGCCTTGTTCAGGGGCAGAACGACAGATTTGTACCTTGTCAGCTCGGGGGTTTGAACTTGTAACCTTCCGGCCCATGTCTGGAGTGTTTATTTGGGACATAACCATACCTCTGAACTGCATGCACCTTTTGAAATACGTAGTGTTGAAGACGGGTTCCTCTGGATGAAGGTTCTTGTACTGGCTGTGAGTCCAAATGGTGTAAAATCCCATCTAGACTTGCCATTATTTGTTGCTGCTTTTACTGTCAGGAAATGTGCAGTCTAATCCAGGTCTAATCCAGGTCTAATACAGGTCCTGACATTTCTACCATCAGGATTAAACAGTCGGAAGTTTCTGCACATAAATGGAAGTCGTCTTCTTCCCAAACTTGATTTTTGTGAATATTTGGAGAGAGGAAAAAAACGCAGACTCGTGTTTTGCAAGATTTCTGAAACGTGGCTCAAAAAACAATCACCGACAAAGACATTGGCATTGATGGTTACTATGATTAAAGGTGATGGTGTTGCTATATGCATAAAAGACAAGTACTCTCTGACCGTTCTGTCGTCTGTTACCAAACGCCTTCTGACTTCTGTTAGCCAACCCAACCCATTACCAAACCCAACCCAGTCAGTCTTCTCTTACCAAACCCAACCCATTACCAAACCCAACCCATTCAGTCTTCTCTTACCAAACCCAACCCAGTCAGTCTTCTCTTACCAAACCCAACCCAGTCAGTCTTCTCTTACCAAACCCAACCCAGTCAGTCTTCTCTTACCAAACCCAACCTATTACCAAACCCAACCCATTACCAAACCCAACCCAGTGAGTCTTCTCTTACCAAACCCAACCCAGTCAGTCTTCTCTTACCACACCCAACCCATTACCAAACCCAACCCAGTCAGTCTTCTCTTACCAAACCCAACTCAGTCAGTCTTCTCTTACCAAACCCAACCCAGTCAGTCTTCTCTTACCAAACCCAACCCAGTCAGTCTTCTCTTACCAAACCCAACCCAGTCAGTCTTCTCTTACCAAACCCAACCCATTACCAAACCCAACCCAGTCAGTCTTCTCTTACCAAACCCAACCCAGTCAGTCTTCTCTTACCAAACCCAACCCAGTCAGTCTTCTCTTACCAAACCCAACCCATTTGCTAAAATGTCTATAAAAAAAACATGTTTTCACTTTGTCATTGTGGGGTATTGTGATGTCATTATGGGGTATTGTGATGTCACCGTGGGGTATTGTGATGTCATCGTGGGGTATTGTGATGTCATCGTGGGGTATTGTGATGTCACCGTGGGGTATTGTGATGTCATCGTGGGGTATTGTGATGTCATCGTGGGGTATTGTGTGTAGATGAGTGAGAACAAAATATTGAATCCATGTTGAATTCATGCTGTAACACAACAACATGTGCAATAAGTCAAGGGGTAGGAAGACTTTCTGAAGGGGCTGTATCTGCTGGCTGGACCCTGTGGGACCTCGGCCAACTATTCACAATGTTTTACCCAATACACACACACACATCCTCTCCTCCTCCCAGTTTGACTTCCCAATGATCTTTCTGCATTTGTTTTGTTCTCCACGAGGAATTCTGAACATAGTTCAGGACGTCTGTGTTTTCCTCTAGAGCAGTGGTCACCAATCACGATCCACTAGTTGATCTGCAAGGCATTCCTGGTCACCAATCACGATCCACTGTTTGATCTGCAAGGCATTCCTGGTCACCAATCACGATCCACTAGTTGATCTGCAAGGCATTCCTGGTCACCAATCACGATCCACTGTTTGATCTGCAAGGCATTCCTGGTCACCAATCACGATCCACTAGTTGATCTGCAAGGCATTCCTGGTCACCAATCACGATCCACTAGTTGATCTGCAAGGCATTCCTGGTCACCAATCACGATCCACTAGTTGATCTGCAAGGCATTCCTGGTCACCAATCACGATCCACTGGTTGATCTGCAAGGCATTCCTGGCCACCAATCATGATCCACTGGTTGATCTGCAAGGCATTCCTGGTCACCAATCATGATCCACTAGTTGATCTGCAAGGCATTCCTGGTCACCAATCACAATCCACTGGTTGATCTCCAAGGCATTCCTGGTCACCAATCACGGTCCACTGATTGATCTGCAAGGCATTCCTGGTCACTAATCACGGTCCACTGATTGATCTGCAAGGCATTCCTGGTCACCAATCACGATCCACTAGTTGATCTGCAAGGCATTCCTGGTCAATCATGGTCCACTAGTTGATCTGCAAGGCATTCCTGGTCAATCATGGTCCACTAGTTGATCTGCAAGGCATTCCTGGTCGATCATGGTCCACTAGTTGATCTGCAAGGCATTCCTGGTCAATCATAGTCCACTAGTTGATCTGCAAGGCATTCCTGGTCGATCACAATTTTACATTGGCATGTTTTTTAAGTCATGTTTTTTTTTAATGTTGGCTTGCATTCCGACTCCGAAGGGAATCTGGACTCCGATGAGGTTGTTGACTACTGCTGTTGAGTGTCCCCTAACTTATGATAGTTTCCCCTCGACTTGCTATTGTTTTGAACCAGTCACTCAAGGAGTGTTGTACTGGGTTGGAACAGTGTTTTGGACCAATCAGCGAACACTCAAGGAGTGTTGTACTGGGTTGGAACAGTGTTTTGAACCAGTCAGAGATCACTCAAGGAGTGTTGTACTGGGTTGGAACAGTGTTTTGGACCAATCAGCGATCACTCAAGGAGTGTTGTACTGGGTTGGAACAGTGTTTTGGACCAGTCAGCGATCACTCAAGGAGTGTTGTACTGGTTTGGAACAGTGTTTTGGACCAATCACTCAGTGATTTCAACACCCATGTCTAGTAGGTGTTTTTTTTTTACGTTCCCTTGTGGAAACGTGGTTTTTCCAATGTTTACACCACTGAGCTTATCGGGACAGGAAGCAAGCCATGATCAGTGACCCCGGTCAGAGTCCTGCCACAGATAGGCTGACCCCTCCGGCCTGGGCTGAGGTGATTTTATAACGTGTCCCCTGAGAGCGCGGCACTAACTGATGGCGTGTGGGCTGCCAGGGTTTGAATTATAGAAGCTGGGCAATGGGCCCTCCCCAGAGCAAATCAGAACACCCCTCCCCCCAATAACAATCAAAATATCCCCTAGCCTCACAAGTGTCAAAAATATAAATGTCGGACACCACCCCCCCCTCGAGACTTTGTAAAACTCTTGCGTGTAGCACTTAGTGCTGACTGGCTGTGATGTGAACGACTCCAGGGATCTTTGGAGTCGACTCTCTCGACTCCGACTTCTAGTTCACAAAACTAAAATGAGCTATAATTAGCTACAGAGGTGCAACGTTAGAATGTGATGCGCTGATTAGCGCTGCGTATGGAGCCGTCTGACAATCACAACTAAATATTCAAGGGTAATCAGTAGCCTACGTCAGCTGCCTGGGGGGAGAGAAATGGAATGACTCCAGGATTTGTTGGAGTCCGGCTCTCGGTGGTCGAGGAATCAACTCTTTTGGAGTCGACTCCGGCTCTCGGTGGTCGAGGAAACAACTCTTTTGGAGTCAACTCCTGCTCTCGGTGGTCGAGGAATCAACTCTGTTGGAGTCGACTCCGGCTCTCGGTGGTCGAGGAATCAACTCTGTTGGAGTCGACTCCGGCTCTCGGTGGTCGAGGAATCAACTCTGTTGGAGTCGACTCCGGCTCTCGGTGGTCGAGGAATCAACTCTGTTGGAGTCGACTCCGGCTCTCGGTGGTCGAGGAAACAACTCTTTTGGAGTCGACTCCGGCTCTCGGTGGTCGAGGAATCAACTCTTTTGTTGGAGTCGACTCCTGCTCTCGGTGGTCGAGGAATCAACTATTTTGGAGTCGACTCCTGCTCTCGGTGGTCGAGGAATCAACTCTTTTGTTGGAGTCGACTCTCCACCACTACGTAACCTCTAATCCCACTCTGTCCCTGACTAATCGTGAACTCTGACCTCTAACCTATGTGCCTGTAGCTGCTGGAGGAGGAGGGAGGCCATGGTGTCGGCGGCTGGGTGTCCGGCTGGTTGGGAGGCAGAGCTGTACAGAGTGTCCCCAACACACCACAGAGACCTGGAGCAGGACAGGGGGGCTTCAACAACGTGAGTATATGGACATCATGCACACACACAGAGATATGGACATTATGCACACACACACACAGATATGGACATTATGCACACACACACACACACACACAGAGAGATATGGACACACACAGATATGGACACACAGAGATATAGACACACACACACACACACACAGATATGGACACACAGAGATATAGACACACACACACAGAGATATAGACACACACACACAAATATCTCTGTTCTCTGTTGTTCTTCTTCTCCGGTAGTTCTCTGTTGTTCTTCTTCTCCGGTAGTTCTCTGTTGTTCGTCTTATCCGGTAGTTCTCTGTTGTTCTTCTTATCCGGTAGTTCTCTGTTGTTCGTCTTCTCCGGTAGTTCTCTGTTGTTCTTCTTCTCCGGTAGTTCTCTGTTGTTCTTCTTCTCCGGTAGTTCTCTGCTGTTCTTCTTCTCCGGTAGTTCTCTGCTGTTCTTCTTTTCCGGTAGTTCTCTGCTGTTCTTCTTCTCCGGTAGTTCTCTGCTGTTCTTCTTCTCTGGTAGTTCTCTGCTGTTCTTCTTCTCCGGTAGTTCTCTGCTGTTTTTCTTCTCCGGTAGTTCTCTGCTGTTCTTCTTCTCCGGTAGTTCTCTGCTGTTCTTCTTCTCCGGTAGTTCTCTGTTGTTCTTCTTCTCCGGTAGTTCTCTGTTGTTCTTCTTCTCCGGTAGTTCTCTGTTGTTCTTCTTCTCCGGTAGTTCTCTGTTGTTCTTCTCTGGTAGTTCTCTGTTGTTCTTCTCCGGTAGTTCTCTGTTGTTCGTCTTCTCCGGTAGTTCTCTGTTGTTCGTCTTCTCCGGTAGTTCTCTGTTGTTCGTCTTCTCCGGTAGTTCTGTTGTTCGTCTTTTCCGGTTGTTCTCTGTTGTTCTTCTTCTCCGGTAGTTCTCTGTTGTTCTTCTTCTCCGGTAGTTCTCTGTTGTTCTTCTTCTCCGGTAGTTCTCTGTTGTTCTTTTTCTCCGGTAGTTCTCTGTTCTTCTTTTTCTCCGGTAGTTCTCTGTTCTTCTTTTTCTCCGGTAGTTCTCTGTTCTTCTTTTTCTCCGGTAGTTCTCTGTTCTTCTTTTTCTCCGGTAGTTCTCTGTTGTTCTTTTTCTCTGGTAGTTCTCTGTTGTTCTTCTTCTCCGGTTGTTCTCTGTTGTTCTTCTTCTCCGGTTGTTCTCTGTTGTTCTTCTCCGGTAGTTCTCTGTTGTTCTTCTCCGGTAGTTCTCTGTTGTTGTTCTCCGGTAGTTCTCTGTTGTTCTTCTTCTCCGGTAGTTCTCTGTTGTTCTTTTTCTCTGGTAGTTCTCTGTTGTTCTTTTTCTCCGGTAGTTCTCTGTTGTTCTTTTTCTCCGGTAGTTCTCTGTTGTTCTTTTTCTCCGGTAGTTCTCTGTTGTTCTTTTTCTCCGGTAGTTGTCTGTTGTTCTTTTTCTCTGGTAGTTCTCTGTTGTTCTTCTTCTCCGGTTGTTCTCTGTTGTTCTTCTTCTCCGGTAGTTCTCTGTTGGTCTTTTTCTCCGGTAGTTCTCTGTTGTTCTTTTTCTCCGGTAGTTCTCTGTTGTTCCTTTTCTCCGGTAGTTCTCTGTTGTTCTTTTTCTCCGGTAGTTCTCTGTTGTTCTTTTTCTCCGGTAGTTCTCTGTTGTTCTTTTTCTCTGGTAGTTCTCTGTTGTTCTTTTTCTCTGGTAGTTCTCTGTTGTTTTTTTTCTCCGGTAGTTCTCTGTTGTTCTTTTTCTTCGGTAGTTCTCTGTTGTTCTTTTTCTCTGGTAGTTCTCTGTTGTTCTTTTTCTCTGGTAGTTCTCTGTTGTTCTTTTTCTCCGGTAGTTCTCTGTTGTTCTTCTTCTCCGGTAGTTCTCTGTTGTTTTTCTCCGGTAGTTCTCTGTTCTTCTTCTCCTCCGGTAGTTCTCTGTTGTTCTTCTCCGGTAGTTCTCTGTTCTTCTTCTTCTCCGGTAGTTCTCTGTTCTTCTTCTTCTCCTGTCGTTCTCTGTTCTTCTTCTTCTCCGGTAGTTCTCTGTTCTTCTTCTTCTCCGGTAGTTCTTTGTTGTTCTTCTCCGGTAGTTCTTTGTTGTTCTTCTCCGCTAGTTCTCTGTTCTTCTTCTCCGGAAGTTCTCTGTTCTTCTTCTTCTCCGGAAGTTCTCTGTTCTTCTTCTTCTCCGGTAGTTCTCTGTTCTTCTTCTTCTCCGGTAGATCTCTGTTCTTCTTCTTCTCCGGTTGTTTTCTGTTCTTCTTCTCCGGAAGTTCTCTGTTGTTCTTCACCGGTAGTTCTGTTGTTCTTCACTGGAAGTTCTCTGTTCTTCTTCTCTGGTAATACTTCTCTGATCTCTTCTGTTTTTTTCCAGTCGTTCTCTGAGATGTTTGTAAAGTTCCTGGAGGTGGAGTCTAGGCCGGCGCTCCCTGCCCCCAGACTTCCTGTCTATGACATCAAACCTCTCAGTGCCCCGCCTCCTGGGAGGACCACCAGCTCAGCCTGGGCTCAACAACCAGAAGGTAATGCTGTCATGGTAATATTGTTCCAGGGTGAAATAATGTTGTCATGGTAATATTGTTCCAGGTAATGTTGTCATGGTAATATTGTTCCAGGGTGACATAATGCTGTCATGGTAATATTGTTCCATGGTGAGGTAATGCTGTCATGGTAATATTGTTCCAGGGTGAGGTAATGCTGACATGGTAATATTGTTCCAGGTATTGTTGTCATGGTAATATTGTTCCAGGGTGAGGGTAATGCTGTCATGGTAATATTGTTCCAGGGTGAGGTAATGCTGTCATGGTAATATTGTTCCAGGGTGAGGTAATGCTGTCATGGTAATATTGTTCCAGGGTGAGGTAATGCTGGCATTGTAATATTGTTCCAGGGTGAGGTAATGCTGACATGGTAATATTGTTCCAGGGTGAGGTAATGCTGTCATGGTAATATTGTTCCAGGGTGAGGTAATGCTGTCATGGTAATATTGTTCCAGGGTGAGGTAATGCTGTCGTGGTAATATTGTTCCAGGGTGAAATAATGCTGTCGTGGTAATATTGTTCCAGGGTGAAATAATGCTGTCGTGGTAATATTGTTCCAGGGTGAGGTAATGCTGTCGTGGTAATATTGTTCCAGGGTGTGGTAATGCTGTCATGGTAATATTGTTCCCGGTAATGTCATGGTAATATTGTTCCAGGTAATGTTGTCATGGTAATGTTGTTCCAGGGTGAGGTAATGCTGTCATGGTAATATAGTTCCAGGGTGAGGTAATGCTGTCATGGTAATATTGTTCCAGGGTGAGGTAATTCTGTCATGGTAATATTGTTCCAGGGTGAGGTAATGCTGTCATGGTAATATTGTTCCAGGGTGAGGTAATGCTGTCATGGTAATATTGTTCCAGGGTGAGGTAATTCTGTCATGGTAATATTGTTCCAGGGTGAGGTAATTCTGTCATGGTAATATTGTTCCAGGTAATGCTGTCATGGTAATATTGTTCCAGGGTGAGGTAATTCTGTCATGGTAATATTGTTCCAGGGTGAGGTTATTCTGTCATGGTAATATTGTTCCAGGGTGAGGTAATGTTGTCATGGTAATATTGTTCCAGGTAATGCTGTCATGGTAATATTGTAATATTGTAATATTGTTCCAGGTAATGCTGTCATGGTAATATTGTTCCAGGGTGTGGTAATGCTGTCATGGTAATATTGTTCCAGGTAATGTTGTCATGGTAATATTGTTCCAGGGTGAAGTTTAGCGGGCAGTGTAGCAATGGTTCTGACTAGGGTTGAGACTGAGGGCAGAAGAACCCATGTTGCATGAAATATGAATAACCTGGCCAGGGTTGAGTGAGAGCATGGGATGATTTACAGTGGGAGACAGCACAGCAGCAGTTTCTCCCAGTAGGATGGTTCAGAATATCAACCATACCTGGACCCTTCTACCCAGACTCCTCTGCCCTCAGTCTCAACCCTAGCCAGAACCTCTGTAGAGACTTGTTTGTTTACATCTTAAGTTAACAAACAAATCTCAAGGTTCCGGGCCATCTCAACCCCTGCCGCCTCCAGCTTATTCCGACCTCTGACCTCTAACCTCTGTTTCCTCCTCAGGAGGGGCGGCAGCCGGCAGGGGACAGAGAGCAGCCGGGGAGTCCAACCCTTTCCTGGCTCCCCGCTCTGCGGCCGTACCGCTGATGCATCATGGGAGCGGTAGTTCCAGTGCGTCGGGAGGACACCACCACCTCCTAATGAAACCCATCTCAGACAACCTGCCTACCTTCACCCCCGTGCCCGTCTCCGCTGAGAGCGGCGGGCAGGTGCTCAAAGACTTACTCAAGCAGTGATTGGAGCCACGGCCTGTCACTCAAAGCTCCTCATCCAATCAGGAGGAGCGTATACACAGACTGAGATGGAGGAGGACCGTTATTACTGTGTAGTGTGTAGTGCTTTCTTCCAACAGTCCCTCAGTGATGGTTCTACTAACTTCTGCACAGGATGAGGGTTCTACGAAATTCTGCACAGGATGAGGGTTCTACGAACTTCTGCACAGGATGAGGGTTCTACGAACTTCTGCACAGGATGAGGGTTCTACGAACTTCTGCACAGGATGAGGGTTCTACTAACTTCTGAACAGGATGAGGGTTCTACTAAATTCTGCACAGGATGAGGGTTCTACGAACTTCTGCACAGGATGAGGGTTCTACTAAATTCTGCACAGGATAATAGTTCTACTAACTTCTACACAGGATAATGGTTCTACTAACATCTACACAGGATGATGGTTCTTCTAACCTCCAAACAGCAGGACATGTCAGGCAGACCCTCTCTGATTTAACTGTCAGTTTGTTGTCGGGTTGATATTTCGTTGACACTATTAAAGTTAAAGGGGAAAATCTGCGTTGGTACATACGTTTTTGGTTGTTTGAGCTACAGAAAGAAATCTCCTTTTAAGGAGATGAGGTAGAATCAGGACTTGCTGTTCAATGCCCGCGGTGTCCCTCCCACTCACTCGGTCTTTGTAACTTTGTCTGCCACGGTATATTGCTAACGGGGAAGACGGTTTATGCATTGAACAAAGAGGGAACTGTGTGTGTGTGAATGACTCCTGGGTATAGCTGTGTCATGTGACGAATGTGATTGAAGGAGAACATCTCTTCTAAATATGACTGGTTGGACTATTGGGGGATGTAGGACTTTCTAAATGTTATGTTTTGTATTCTTTCATTTTAGCCATAGGCCTTCAGGATAATCTGTCTGATCCGGCAAAATGGCACCCTAATCCCTATGATCCCTACCAGAGCCTTGGTCAAATATAGTACACTGTAGGGAAAAGGGTGCTATTTGGACACATATAACACTGCTGTATGTATTAAACATGCAGTGCTATACATACATATATATATATATATATATATACATACACACACACACAGTATCAGTCAAAAGTTTGGACACACCTACTCATTCAAGGGTTTTTCTTTATTTGTACTTTTTTCTACATTGTAGAATAATAGTGAAGACATCAAAACTATGAAATAACACACGTGGAATCATGTAGTAACCAGAAAAGTGTTAAACAAATCAAAATATATTTTAGATTCTTTATAGTAGCCACCCTTTTGCCTTGATGACAGCTTTGCACACTCTTGGCATTCTCTCAACTAGCTTCACCTGGATTGCTTTTCCAACAATCTTGATTGACTTCCCACATATGCTGAGCACTTGTTGGCTGCTTTCCTTCGCTCTACAGTCCAACTCATTCCAAACCATCTCAATTGGGTTGAGGTCGGGTGATTGTGGAGGCCAGGTCATCTGATGCAGCAATCCATCACTCTCCTTCTTGGTCAAATAGCCCTTACACAGCCTTGAGGTGTGTTGGTTCATTGTCCTTTTGAAAAACAAATGATACGCCCACTAAGCGCAAACCAGATGGGGTGGCGTATCGCTGCAGAATGCTGTGGTAGTCGTGCTGGTTAAGTGTGCCTTGAATTCTAAATAAATCAGACAGTAAAGTAAAGCACCATCACACCTCCTCCTCCATGCTTCACGGTGGGAACCACACATGCGGAGATCATCCGTTCACCTTCTCTGCGTCTCACAAAGAAAGACACGGCTGTTGGAACCAAAAAATCTCACATTTTTTACTCATCAGGGCAACGGACGGATTTCTCTAATGTCCGTTGCTCGTGTTTCTTGGCCCAAACAAGTCTTCTTATTAGTGTCCTTTAGTAGTGGTTTCTTTGCAGCAGTTCGACTGAATGCCTGATTCACCCAGTCTCCTCTGAACAGTTGTTATGTCTTACGTGAACTCTGTGAAGCATTTATTTGGGCTGCAATTTCTGAGGCTGGTGACTCTAATGAACTTATCCTCTGCAGCAGAGGTAACTCTGGGTCTTCCTTTCCTGGGGCGGTCCTCATGAGAGGCAGTTTCATCATAGCGCTTGATCATTTTTGCCACTGCACTTGAAGAAAATTGTAAGTTCTTGAAATGTTCCGTATTGATGGACCTTCATGTCTTAAAGTAATGATGGACTGTCGTTTCTCTTTGCTTATTGGAGCTGTTTTTGCCATAATATGAACTTGGTCTTTTACCAAATAGGGATATCTTCTGTATACCCCCCCACCTTGTCACAACACAACTGATTGGCTCAAACACATTAAGAAGGAAAGAAATTCCACAAATTCACTTTTATTCACTGAAATGCATTCCAGGTGACTACCTCATGAAGCTGGTTGAGAGAATGCCGAGAGTGTGCAAAGTTGTCATCAAGGCAAAAGGGTGACTACTTTGAAGAATCTCAAATATAAAATATATTTAAAATTTTTGGCAACTACATGATTCATTATTTGTTATTTTATAGTTTTTAATGTCTTTACTATTATTCTACAATGTATAAAATAGTTTTAAAAAATAAAATAAAAACCTTGAATGAGTCGGTGTGTTCAGACTTCAGACTGGTAGTGTGTGTGTAAATGGGTGATATTTTAATAATAATTAAGGCAGTTCTGGAAGTACTGTCCAAAGTGTCTACCAATTTTGCTATTATGATATAAAGGTTATATGATTTGGTTTGTAAATTATTAAATACAAATATATATTTACAAAGTTGTAAAAACAACTGCACATTAAAAAGCTTTACCTGTCGCCAACTCTGTCAAATTAGCTCTACATTTTTCTAGGATTATCCTCCACAGTCAACTGCTGGAAAATGATTTCCACCCATACTTCTGAGATAAAATAGTCAAATAATATTAAATGATATATCCTCATACTCCCCAAAACATGTTAAAGATGCAGTCTCAATGAATCATTAGGTAACCCCCTCAGAGAAGTGGTAATTAATTATTTTTTTTTGGGGGGGGGGGGGGAAACAATAAAATTGAAGAACACTCAGATAACTAGTGACTTTCTATGTTGGTTGTTTTGATAAAATAAAGGTATTACAACCCCTGAAACGTATGTAGGTCTGTCTCCTCCTTTTGAGTTGACGCTATTGGCTGCGTCTCAATTGCACCCTATTCCCTGTTCACATTGCACTACTTTTGACCAGGACCCATAGGGTTCCATGAGGTTCCCATAAGGCCCATAGGGTTCCATAAGGCTTCCATGAGGTTCCCATAGGGCTCATAGGGTTCCATGTGGTTTCCATAGGGCCCATAGCGTTCCATAAGATTCCCATAGGGCCCATAGCGTTCCCATAGGGTTCCATAAGATTCCCATAGGGTTCCATGAGGTTCCCATAGCATTCCATAAGGTTCCCATAGCGTTCCATAAGATTCCCATAGGGTTCCATGAGGTTCCCATAGCATTCCATAAGGTTCCAATAGGGCCCATAGCGTTCCATAAGGTTCCCATAGGGCCCATAGCGTTCCATAAGATTCCCATAGGGTTCCATAGGGCTCATAGGGTTCCATGAGGTTCCCATAGGGTTCCTACACCTGCTTCTACACCTGCATTGCTTGCTGTTTGGGGTTTTAGGCTGGGTTTCTGTACAGCACTTTGAGATATCAGCTGATGTACGAAGGGCTATATAAATAAATTTGATTTGATTTGATTTGAGACGCTGCCTTTGAGTTTGAGCCAAAAACCACTGATTTATCAGCTTAATATGTTTCATGATCTCCACAAGCATCTCAAGCATTTTCCACCTTGACCTCCTCAGCAAAGAACAGCTGGCCTCTGTATACGCTGCAACTCAGAACAGCTAGCCTCTGTATACGCTGCAACTCAGAACAGCTAGCCTCTGTATACGCTGCAACTCAGAACAGCTAGCCTCTGTATACGCTGCAACTCAGAACAGCTAGCCTCTGTATACGCTGCAACTCAGAACATCTAGCCTCTGTATACGCTGCAACTCAGAACAGCTGGCCTCTGTATACGCTGCAACTCAGAACAGCTGGCCTCTGTATACGCTGCAACTCAGAACAGCTGGCCTCTGTATACGCTGCAACTCAGAACAGCTAGCCTCTGTATACGCTGCAACTCAGAACAACTAGCCTCTATACTCATAACAACTAGCCTTTACAGCTGCACCATCGAGAGCATCCTGATGTGTTGCATCACTGCCTGGTATGGCAACTGCTCGGCCTCCGACCGCAAGGCACTACAGAGGGTAGTGCGTACGGCCCAGTACATCCTGGGGGCCAAGTTTCCTGCCATCCAAGACCTTTATACCAGGTGGTGTCAGAGGAAGGCCCTAAAAAATTGTCAGACTCCAGCCACCCTAGTCATAGACTGTTCTCTCTGCTACTGCACGGCAAGTGTTACCGGAGTGCCAAGTCTAGGTCCAAGAGGCTTCTAAACAGCTTCTACCCCCAAGCCATAAGACTCCTGAACATCTAATCAAATGGCTACCCAGACTATTTCACCATAATGACAAAGCAAAAACAGGTTTTTAGAAAATTTTGAAAATGTATTCAATATTTTTTTTTAAACTCATATTTACATAATTTTTCAGACCCTTTACTTAGTACTTTGTCGAAGCACCTTTAGCAGTGATTACAGCATTGAGTCTTCTTGGGTATGACGCTACAAGCTTGGCACACCTGTATTTGGGGAGTTTCTCCCATTATTCTCTGCAGATCCTGTCAAGCTCTGTCAGGTTGCTGGGGAGTGTCACTGCACAGCTATTTTCAGGTCTCTCCAGAGATGTTCGATCGGGTTCAAGTCCGGGTTCTGGCTGGGTCACTCAAGGACATTCAAAACGTCACTCAAGTCCCAAAACGTTATCTTGCCAGTGTGCTTAGGGTCGTTGTCCTATTGGAAGGTGAACCTTCGCCCCAGTCGGAGCACTCTGTAGCAGGTTTTCATCAAGGATCTCTCTGTACTTTGCTCCGTTCATATTTCCCTCGACCCTGACTAATCTCCCAGTCCCTGCCGCTGTAAAACATCCCCACAGCATGATGCTGCCTCCACCAATCTTGTTTCTCATGGTCTGAGTCATTTAGATGCATTTTGGCAAACTCCAAGTGGGCTGTCATGTGCTTTTTACTGAGTAGTGGCTTCCGTCTGGCCACTCTACCACATCCTCTATGCACTTCCTGATGAACCCAGTCACTGAGGGGATTTGATTAATCTGGCCTGGGCGCGCGGGTAGGTTTTGTTTTTTGAAAGTTGATTGCATTAGTTTTGGAACCGGCTGCCTCCCGGGTACTCGGGCCGGAAGCACATGACCAGCCCACTTGGAGTTTGCCAAAAGGCACCTAAATGACTCTCAGACCATGAAAAACAAGATCCTCTGGTCCGATGATATCAACATTGAACTCTTTGGACTGAATGTCCAAAGTGGTGGCAGCATCATGCTGTGGGGATAGTCAGGATTGAGGCAAAGATGAACGGAGCAAAGTACAGAGAGAATTTTAACTGTGCTTAGCTCTATTCCGTTTATTTTTATCCTAAAAAGACTCCCCAGTCCTTGCCAATGATAAGCATACCCATAACATGATGCAGCCACCACCATGCTTGAAAATATGTAGTGGTACTGACTGATTTGCCCCAAACATAACGCTCAAATTTAATTTCTTTGCCACATTTTTGCAGTTTTATTTTAGAGCATTATTGCAAAGAGGATGTCTGTTTTTACTTTTTATGCTGTACAGGCTTCCTTTTCTTCACTCTGTCAATTAGGTTAGTATTGTGGAGTAACTAACTATTTTGCTTTTCTCTATTGTGTTATTGACTGTACGTTTGTTTATGTGTAACTCTGTGTTGTTGTTTGTGTCAAACTGCTTTGCTTTATCTTGGCCAGGTCGCAGTTGTAAATGAGAACTTGTTCTCAACTGGCCTACCTGGTTAAATAAAGGTGTTCTCAACTGGCCTACCTGGTTAAATAAAGGTGTTCTCAACTGGCCTACCTGGTTAAATAAAGGTGTTCTCAACTGGCCTACCTGGTTAAATAAAGGTGTTCTCAACTGGCCTACCTGGTTAAATAAAGGTGAAATAATTAATAAAAATACCCCTTCCTCTGTCCCCCATACATACAACATCTGTAAGGTCTCTGTCAAGTGTTGAATATCAAGCACAGATTCGACTACAAAAGACAAGGGAGCTTTTCGAAAGCCTCATAAAAAGAAGGGCAGTGATTGGTGGATGGGTAACAATGACACATCAGACATTGATTATCTTTAAGCGATGGTCAAATTAATAGTTATGCCGTGGATGATGTATTAAACCACCCAGACACATCAAAGATAATCGTCCTTCTGTACTGAGCTGCAGCCGATGGTGATTTTAAAACCTCTACAGAGTTCAATGGCTGTGATGGTAGAAAACTGAGGATGGATCAACAACGTTGTAGTGACTCAACAATAATGTCCTAAATGACAAGAGTGAAAAAGAAGAATAAAAATCTACAGAATACAAAACATTCATCCTGTATGTAATACTGTGGGGAAAACAAGGCAAAGGAAAACATTTTATGCCTAAATGCAAAGCTTTGTGTTTGAGGCAAATCCAACACAACACATCACTGAGTAACTGCCTCCTTATTTTTTATTTTTTTGAATTTTACCCCTTTTTCTCCCCAATTTCGTGGTATCCAATTGTTGTAGTAGCTACTATCTTGTCTCATCGCTACAACTCCCGTACGGGCTCGGGAGAGACGAAGGTTGAAAGTCATGCGTCCTCCGATACACAACCCAACCAAGCCGCACTGCTTCTTAACACAGCTCACATCCAACCCGGAAGCCAGCCGCACCAATGCACCGGAGGAAACACCGTGCACCTGGCCACCTTGGTTAGCGCACACTGCGCCCAGCCCGCCACAGGAGTCGCTGGTGCGCGATGAGACAAGGACACCCCTACCGACCAAGCCCTCCCTAACCCGGGTGACGCTAAGTCAAATTGTGGCCCCCGGACCTCCCGGTCGCGGCCGGTTACGACAGAACCTGGGCGCGAACCCAGGTACTCTGATGGCACAGCTGGCGCTGCAGTACAGCGCCCTTAACCAAGCATGGTGATGGCTGCATCATGTTATGGGTATGCTTGACATAGGCAAAGACTAGGGAGTTTTTCAGGATAAAAATAAACGGGATGGAGCTAAGCACGTGCAAAATCCTAGAGGAAAACCTAAGGAATTCACCTTTCAGCAGGATAATGACCTACAACACAAGGCTAATTCTACGCTGGAGTTGCCTACCAAGAAGTCGGTGAATGTTCCTTAGTGGCCAATGCAACGGATGTGAAACGGCTAGCTTAGTTAGCGGTGCGACATCCGTTACACCAAGTTACAGTTTTGACTTAAAGGGAAACTTCTGGATTTTGGCAGAGCCCTTTATTTACTTCCCCAGAGTCAGATGAACTTGAGGATACCTTCTAACTAGCGTTAGCGCAATGACTTCCAGTCTTAGGAATTGGATACCATTTCTGATTGACCTTACTTTGTGGGTGAATCTCAAAAGTATTTTCCTTGATTCCTCAAGTCCTCTTTCCTTGCCTCCTTCTCAAATGGTGAAAAGGAGGACTCATTTGAGATTCATTCCCTGACCAACCAGACATACTGTTGTCAACATGGTTCACAGTAAATTGTAAATGTCATTGCCAACCCCTTTGTTGTGTGATAATAATTGGACCATTGCTGTCACTGACGTGAATTGTTGTGTGTTTTTGATTCTGAAGATATCAATGAGTGTGAGACTGGTAACAACACGTGTACAACAGCACAATCCACTGTTTGAATTTCAAGGGAGGCTTGGATCTGCTAAAATGTGATCCACTGTACATTAAACTCCGTGACAAATGAGAACCAATACTGTCTGTGTTTTAGACTATGGTTATGTTCACACTTTTTAATTTTTTTTTACCTTTATTTAACTAGGCAAGTCAGTTAAGAACAAATTCTTATTTTCAATGAAGGCCTAGGAACAGTGGGTTAACTGCCTGTTCAGGGGCAGAACGACAGATTTGTACCTTGTCAGCTGGGGGTTTGAACTTGCAACCTTCCAGTTACTAGTCCAACGCTCTTAGCCACTAGGCTACCCTGCCGCCCCGACACTGACATTGTGAGCTCATGCTCTTTCCATGACGTAGGTGAATCCAGGTGAAAGCTATGATCCCTTATTGACGTCACTTGTTAAATCCACTTCAATCAGTGTAGATGAAGGGGAGGAGACAGGTGGTTAAAGAGGGTTTTTTAAGCCTTGAGACAATTGAGACATGGATTGTGTTCGTGTGCCATTCAGAGGGTGAACTGGCAAGACAACATATTTAAATGCCTTTGAACGGGGTTATGGTAGTAGGTGCCAGACACACCAGATTGTGTGTGTCAAGAACTGCAAAGCTGCTGTGTGTTTTTTTTTACACAACTGTTGGAAGCCTTGGAGTCAACATGGGCCAGCATCTCTGTGGAACGCTCGCGACACCTTGTGGAGTCCACGTCCCGATGAATTGAGGCTGTTCTGAGGGCAAAAGGGGGGGGGGGGGGGGTGCAACTCAATATTAGGAAGGTGTGCTTAATGTTTTGTACACTCGGTGTATATCTGTCTTGAACTAAGAACATACACATAGCCAGTCTGTCTGTCTTGGACTGTGGTTGTGTAATTCTACTCACTACTTCTTATCTACTTACTCTCATTGGAATGCTCCTATGTACATAAATGCATCTCAGATTAGGAGTGCTGATCTCGGATCAATTTAGTATTTTCGATAATAATTAATTTTGTGACATGGACAAGAGGGGGGGGGGTCTGATCCAAGATCAGTACTCTCCTACTCTGATGCCTTATGAACATGAACACAGGAGTTCAAGTGATATTTATCCCTCTCTAAGTGATACATCCCCCCTAATCCCATTCCTCCCTCTCTAAGTGATACATCTCCCCCAATCCCATTCCCCCCTCTCTAAGTGATACATCTCCCCCCAATCCCATTCCTCCCTCTCTAAGTGATACATCTCCCCCAATCCCATTTATCCCTCTCTAAGTGATACATCCCCCCCCAATCCCATTCCTCCCTCTCTGTGATACATCTCCCCCCAATCCCATTCCTCCCTCTCTAAGTGATACATCTCTCCCCCCCAATCCCATTCCTCCCTCTCTAAGTGATACATCTCCTCCCAATCCCATTCCTCCCTCTCTAAGTGATACATCTCTACACCCCCCCAATCCCATTCCTCCCTCTCTAAGTGATACATCTCCTCCCCGATCCCATTCCTCCCTCTCTAAGTGATACATCTCCCCCCAATCCCATTCCTCCCTCTCTAAGTGATACATCTCCCCCCCCCCCAATCCCATTCCTCCCTCTCTAACTGATACACCCCCCCAATCCCATTCCTCCCTCTCTAAGTGATACATCTCTCCCCCCCAATCCCATTCCTCCCTCTCTAAGTGATACATCTCCCCCCAATCCCATTCCTCCCTCTCTAAGTGATACATCCCCCCCAATCCCATTCCTCCCTCTCTAAGTGATACATCTCGCCACCCAATCCCATTCCTCCCTCTCTAAGTGATACATCTCCCCCCAATCCCATTCCTCCCTCTCTAAGTGATACATCTCTCCCCGCCCCAATTCCATTCCTCCCTCTCTAAGTGATAAATCCCCCCCCCCAATCCCATTCCTCCCTCTCTAAGTGATACATCTCCCCCCCCCCCCCCCCCAATCCCATTCCTCCCTCTCTCCAGTCAGTGTATGTGTAGTACTGAGAACCCAGCTTGTAGAGACAGGCCCTTCACCATCCTTTACCGTCACATGGACCTGTCCTCAGGCCGCAGCGTCCCAGCAGACATCTTCCAGATGCAGGCCACCACCAGTTACCCTGGAGCTTTCTATATCTTCCAGATGCAGGCCACCACCAGTTACCCCGGAGCTTTCTATATCTTCCAGATGCAGGCCACCACCAGTTACCCCGGAGCTTTCTATATCTTCCAGATGCAGGCCACCACCAGTTACCCCGGAGCTTTCTATATCTTCCAGATGCAGGCCACCACCAGTTACCCTGGAGCTTTCTATATCTTCCAGATGCAGGCCACCACCAGTTACCCCGGAGCTTTCTATATCTTCCAGATGCAGGCCACCACCAGTTACCCTGGAGCTTTCTATATCTTCCAGATGCAGGCCACCACCAGTTACCCCGGAGCTTTCTATATCTTCCAGATCAAAGGACCGGGCAACGAGGGACGAGAGTTCTACATTAGGGTGAGGGAGGGAGGAGCATTCTACAAGAGGGAGAGGGAGGGAGGGAGGGAGGAGCGCTCTACAGGAGGGAGAGGGAGGGAGGAGCATTCTACAAGAGGGGGAGGGAGGGAGGGAGGGAGGGGAGTTTTAGATGAGGGAGGGAGGAGCGTTCTACATGAGGGAGAGGGAGGGAGAAGCATTCTACAAGAGGGAGAGGGATAGAGGGAGGGAGGGAGGGAGGGAGGAGAGTTTTAGATGAGGGAGGGAGGGAGGGAGGGAGGGAGGGAGGGAGGGAGGGAGGGAGGGAGGGAGGGAGGGAGGGGAGTTTTGGATGAGGGAGGGAGGAGCGTTCTACAAGAGGGAGGGAGGGAGGGAGCGAGGGAGGGAGGAGAGTTTTAGATGAGGGAGGGAGGAGCGTTCTACATGAGGGAGAGGGAGGGAGGGAGGGAGGGAGGAGCGTTCTACATGAGGGAGAGGGAGGGAGGAGCGTTCTACATGAGGGGGAGGGAGGGAGGAGCGTTCTACATGAGGGAGAGGGAGGAGCATTCTACAGGAGGTAGAGAGGAGCGTTCTACAGGAGGTAGAGGGGGGAGGGAGGAGCGTTCTACATGAGGGAGAGGGAGGGAGGGAGGAGCGTTCCAAATGAGGGAGAGGGAGGAGCGTTCTACAGGAGGGAGGAGAGTTCTACGGGAGGGACGATAGTTCTACGGGAGGGTGGGAGGGAGGAGAGCTCTGCTGGAGGGTGGGAGGGAAGGAGGTTAGGAGCGTTCTATGGAGGGTGGGAGGGAAGGAGGGAGGAGCGTTCTACAGGGGGGAAGGAGGAGAGTTCTACGGGAGGGAGGAGAGTTTTACGGGAGGGTGGGAGGGAGGAGCGTTCTACAGGAGGGTGGGAGGGAGGGGCGTTCTACAGGAGGGTGGGAGGAGCGTTCTACGGGAGGGAGGGAGGAGTGTTCTACGGGAGGGAGGGAGGAGAGTTCTACGGGAGAGAGGGAGGAGAGTTCTACGGGAGGGAGGGAGGAGAGTTCTACGGAAGGGTGGGAGGAGTGTTCTACGGGAGGGAGGGAGGAGTGTTCTACGGGAGGGAGGGAGGGAGGGAGGAGAGTTCTACGGGAGGGAGGGAGGGAGGGAGGGAGGGAGGAGAGTTCTACGGGAGGGAGGGAGGAGAGTTCTACGGGAGGTTGGGAGTGAGGAGAGTTCTGCGGGAGGGAGGGAGGAGTGTTCTATGAGAGGGAGGGAGGAGAGTTCTACGGGAGGGTGGGAGGAGAGTTCTACGGGAGGGAGGGAGGAGAGTTCTACGGGAGGGAGGGAGGAGTGTTCTACGGGAAGGAGGGAGGAGAGTTCTACGGGAGGGAGGAGTGTTCTACGGGAGGGAGGGAGGAGAGTTCTACGGGAGGGAGGGAGGAGAGTTCTACGGGAGGGTGGGAGGGAGGAGAGTTCTGCTGGAGGGTGGGAGGGAGGAGAGTTCTGCTGGAGGGTGGGAGGGAAGGAGGGAGGAGCGTTTTACAGCGTGGCTGATGTATTGTTGCCTACCCTGACCACCTGAGGAGCGGCCCATCAGAAAGTCCAGGATCCAGTATGTGCTTAGTATAGTTGGCCAGGAGATGGGGCACTAAGAGTGTGTTGCGTTAGAGATGCTCTACTCTGCTAGATTCTGATTGTGTTCTCTGAGATTAGAGGTGTCCTCAGCTGTTTGTTTTTTGGTGTGAAATAATCTACTGCAAAGACGGTGATGGAATCTTTCCAACGTACACTGTGGTGTATAATACTGTGCTGAATCCACTGTGTGCTCATGATTCGTGAGTGTTTGATCTGAAACCATAAATCATGACTTGTGTGTAGGAATGTAGGAAGTGGTTTTAACTTAACCACTGCTATGCGGAAGGGAAAGGCATGTTGCCAGTGCTGCCAGTGCTGCAAGTATTCAGACCCCTTGACTTTTTCCATATTTTGTTACGTTATTCTAAAATTGATTAAATTGTTTGTTTTCCATATCAATCTACACACAATACCCCATAATGACATCACAATACCCCATAATGACATCACAATACCCCATAATGACATCACAATACCCCATAATGACATCACAATACCCCATAATGACAAAGCAAAAACCGTTTTTTTTTGCAAATCTATTAAAAATAAAAAAACAGATACCTTATTTACATAAGTATTCAAGACCCTTTGCTGTGAGACTCAAAATTGAGCTCAGATGTTTCCAGAAGGAGTAATGAGATGTGAGATGCGATGCTGTCTGTCTCCTCTTCTCCCTGTTCACGAGAGGACTGACCAGTGAACCTGGTCAGTCCTCTCCAGTATCAACCTGTAAGTGAACCTGGTCAGTCCTCTCCAGTAACAACCTGTACGTGAACCTGGTCAGTCCTCTCCAATAACAACCTGTAAGTGAACCTGGTCAGTCCTCTCCAGTAACAACCTGTAAGTGAACCTGGTCAGTCCTCTCCAGTAACAACCTGTAAGTGAACCTGGTCAGTCCTCTCCAGTAACAGCCTGTAAGTGAACCTGGTCAGTCCTCTCCAGTAACAACCTGTAAGTGAACCTGGTCAGTCCTCTCCAGTAACAACCTGTAAGTGGACCTGGTCAGTCCTCTCCAGTATCAACCTGTAAGTGAACCTGGTTAGTCCTCTCCAGTAACAACCTGTAGGTGAACCTGGTCAGTCCTCTCCAGTAACAACCTGTAAGTGAACCTGGTCAGTCCTCTCCGGTAACAACCTGTAAGTGAACCTGGTCAGTCCTCTCCAGTATCAACCTGTAAGTGAACCTGGTCAGTCCTCTCCAGTAACAACCTTATGTAACAATGCCATGTCAAAGTTATTCTCCTTATATAACAATGCCATGTCAAAGTTATTCTCCTTATGTAACAATGCCATGTCAAAGTTATTCTCCTTATGTAACAATGCCATGTCAAAGTTATTCTCCTTATGTAACAATGCCATGTCAAAGTTATTCTCCTTATGTAACAATGCCATGTCAAAGTTATTCTCCTCATGTACTGATTTTGGGGATTAGCAACAAAAGCCAATAGTGGCCAACACTGGGAGGTCAAATGAGGATACTTCTGATCAGGGTAATACATGCTCACATGGAGATCACATGAATAGACTATAACATGGAGATCACATGAATAGACTATAACGTGGAGATCACATGAATAGACTATAACGTGGAGATCACATGAATAGACTATAACATGGAGATCACATGAATATACTATAACGTGGAGATCACATGAATAGACTGTAACATGGAGATCACATGAATAGACTATAACGTGGAGATCACATGAATAGACTATAACGTGGAGATCACATGAATAGACTATAACATGGAGATCACATTAATAGACTATAAGGTGGAGATCACATGAATAGACTGTAACATGGAGATCACATGAATAGACTATAACGTGGAGATCACATGAATAGACTATAACATGGAGATCACATGAATAGACTATAACGTGGAGATCACATGAATAGACTATAACGTGGAGATCACATGAATAGACTATAACATGGAGATCACATGAATAGACTATAACGTGGAGATCACATGAATAGACTATAACATGGAGATCACATGAATAGACTATAACATGGAGATCACATGAATAGACTATAACATGGAGATCACATGAATAGACTATAACGTGGAGATCACATGAACAGACTATACCATTCTTTATCTTTATTAAGGAAGCAATTGAGACTCCTGCATGTTTATTATTAATTTTGTTTTTGGAGAAGGAAGCTTGTTAATCTTGAGAACGTCTCGTTGAAGGGCATTAGCGGAGAGAGAGGAAGCATGTCAACAGAACCAACCAGCCTTAAACTCGACGGGCACTAGGACCTAAAACGTGTCTGTGGTTCCAGTGGAAGTTAAGGACGAGGACAGTTTGGGAGAATACCCACTATTCCAGCTGTTCTATAGAGAAGTACTGAAAGAAGTTGTGCGTCTTCCCGGGGCGGGAATATCTGCTTAGCAGGTTTTCATACATTTGTTTTAGTTTGGCTAATGTGGTTATTGTGAGATGATAATAATTGCTGAAATGTCTAGGAATCGTTTCTACCTATGTATCTCTTCTCATCAGAAGATATAGCTGACTCCTGTCAATTTATTTCTTGACCTATTCTGTCGTCAGAAAGATAAATCGCAGTCAGTTATTTGAATGTAAATTCTCAGAAACTTTCAAGCGGTATTACAGTTGGCTTCGTGCTGCTGTTTATTCTGTTGTGTACTCTGATTACGACTCTGTTACAGGCATGGCAATGGAATGCATCAAGAACTGTTGCAAGACCTTCCTAGGCAAGGACGCCGAGATAGAACAGCAAGGTAGTAAATTGTTAATTTTATACATATAAAAAATAAATAAATAGCCTATTGGATTACTATCAAATGTTTATTAAAGAAAATACATTGATTAGCCTCTATCCTTTGTGTTATTTTTTATCTCTTTTTAATGTAGTACCATATAGTCTACAGCCGGATTTATTTTACCAGGCAAGTCGATTAAGAACAAATTCTTATTTATAACGACGGCCTGTCGTTCTGCCTGTTCAGAACGACAGATTTGTACCTTGTCAGCTGGGGGATTCAAACTTGCAACCTTTCAGTTACTAGTCCAACGCTCTCACCACTAGGCTACCCTGCCGCCCCGTCCATAAAATGTGATGGATGTCTACTACTTAGTAAACTGAAGTCCCTCTGAGGAAAAATAATGGTTTATTCTACTTTGTAGTGATTACAATGAAGATGCCCCCTGCCAGAGCTATCTCAGGTGGCCCCAGGAAGGGTGTAGGGGTATCAGAGGACTATCTCCTCTCTAAACTCCCCTTGGATGGAAAAGAGATCCCCTTTGTCCTCCCCACGTTCAAACCTTCCTACATCCAACCACGAGGATCACGTTACCTCGGCTACCAGACACCAGGGCTACACAGTATGTATCAAGTCAATCAATCAGTGTCTTTACTGTCACAAATGTGGACATTTTTTACAACCACCATTGTCTGGGCTTTTCTCAGAGTGAAAATGTATATCAATTAATGTTTTATTGCTAATATCATAATGTACATACTGTATTGACAATGGCAATATGTTCAAACAGTGGCAATAGTCTCTCTGTGTGTACCCCTGGTTTAGGTGATGTGTTATGTAACTTCTGACCTGTGACCTCTAACCTCTATGTATCCCAGGTTTAGGGAATGTGTTAGGTAACCTCTGACCTGTGACCTCTAACCTCTGTGTATCCCAGGTTTAGGGAATGTGTTATGTAACTTCTGACCTGTGACCTCTAACCTCTATGTACCCCAGGTTCAGCCAGGAGCACCTATGCAGAGAGGAAGGCGGAGCTGTCAGGGGCCAGACACATAGTCTATAACCCCGACTCCTCCCCCAACATGTCTCCCGGAACAACACGACACAGCAATCTGAAAAAGAGTCCCCGGGGCTCAGAATCAGGTGTGTACTGTAATATCACCCCTGACCCCTAACCCTGTACTGTAATATCACCCTGACCCCTAACCCTGTACTGTAATATCACCCTGACCCCTAACCCTGTACTGTAATATCACCCTGACCCCTGACCCTGTTCTGTAATATCACCCCTGACCCCTAACCCTGTACTGTAATATCACCCTGACCCCTAACCCTGTACTGTAATATCACCCTGACCCTGTACTGTAATATCACCCTGACCCCTAACCCTGTACTGTAATATCACCCTGACCCCTGACCCTGTACTGTAATATCACCCTGACCCTGTACTGTAATATCACCCTGACCCCTAACCCTGTTCTGTAATATTACCCTGACCCCTAACCCTGTACTGTAATATCACCCTGACCCCTAACCCTGTACTGTAATATCACCCTGACCCCTAACCCTGTACTGTAATATCACTCCTGACCCCTAGTGTACTGTAATATCACCCCTGACCCCTAGTGTACTGTAATTTCACCCCTGACCCCTAGTGTACTGTAATATCACCCCTGACCCCTAGTGTACTGTAATTTCACCCCTGACCCCTAGTGTACTGTAATTTCACCCCTGACCCCTAGTGTACTGTAATATCACCCCTGACCCCTAGTGTACTGTAATTTCACCCCTGACCCCTAGTGTACTGTGATTTCACCCCTGACCCCTAGTGTACTGTAATTTCACCCCTGACCCCTAGTGTACTGTAATTTCACCCCTGACCCCTAGTGTACTGTGATTTCACCCCTGAGCCCTAATGTACTGTATTTCACCCCTGACCCCTAGTGTACTGTAATATCACCCCTGACCCCTAGTGTACTGTAATATCACCCCTGACCCCTAGTGTACTGTAATATCACCCCTGACCCCTAGTGTACTGTAATATCACCCCTGACCCCTAGTGTACTGTAATTTCACCCCTGACCCCTAGTGTACTGTAATATCACCCCTGACCCCTAGTGTACTGTATTTCACCCCTGACCCCTAGTGTACTGTAATATCACCCCTGACCCCTAGTGTACTGTAATATCACCCCTGACCCCTAGTGTACTGTAATTTCACCCCTGACCCCTAGTGTACTGTAATTTCACCACTGACCCCTAGTGTACTGTAATATCACCCCTGACCCCTAGTGTACTGTATTTCACCCCTGACCCCTAGTGTACTGTAATATCACCCCTGACCCCTAGTGTACTGTATTTCACCCCTGACCCCTAGTGTACTGTAATATCACCCCTGACCCCTAGTGTACTGTAATATCACCCCTGACCCCTAGTGTACTGCAATATCACCCCTGACCCCTAGTGTACTGTAATATCACCCCTGACCCCTAGTGTACTGTAATATCACCCCTGACCCCTAGTGTACTGTAATATCACCCCTGACCCCTAGTGTACTGTAATATCACCCCTGACCCCTAGTGTACTGTAATATCACCCCTGACCCCTAGTGTACTGTAATATCACCCCTGACCCCTAGTGTACTGTAATATCACCCCTGACCCCTAGTGTACTGTAATATCACCCCTGACCCCTAGTGTACTGTAATATCACCCCTGACCCCTAGTCTACTGTAATATCACGGATAAGAAAAGTAATACCAGCTCATATTGGTTTATGTGTGAGGAGAGACCAGGACCTGTGGATCAGGTGTGTACTGTAAAATCATAAAGAGAAAATAATCCCATCATCATATTGCAAATTACTGAGATTTTCCTGTGTCTTAGTAACTATTTGCTTAGCTTTCACATTTGGAGAAAATGTATCTTAGCGTTAATACGGTTTGTTTGGCTTTCAGGTGGGAATGTGACGACTGGGAATCTGAGCAAATCCCTGTTTGACTTGTCCAACTCCAACCCTCCCAGCCACATACAGGTGAGTGAGGATGTTTATGCAATAACCAAACCACCTGTATTGTTTACCTCTGACACATTCAGTGTGATGCCTCCTCCGTAAGCCAAAGCCTAAATCCACCTATGAGCTGCCATATCTTTGTGTTCCCCCCCCGCTCGGCCACATTCATGGTTTCCATCGACCGTCACTCACCTCTCGGCCTCTGAAAGACGGCGCAAAGCTCTGTTGATTGTGTTGAATGGAGTGGTAATCAATCACAATAATATGTAAGGTTTGGTTAGGGCTGGTCTGGGTGGGGTCCTCTTGGCTGTATTAGTAATATGAGGTGTATTGTATTGTACCGTAATCGCCAGTCATCAACAACACCGTTGGTTACCGGGTATATATATTGTGTGTATTTGTTATGAATACTTTTGGTCTCATGTCTCGCCCCCCCCCCCCCCCCCCCCCCCCCAAAAAAAAAAAAAACACGATTAACATTACAATCTATCGTACATTACAATCTATCGTACATTACAATCTATCGTACAGAACCTCGTGATAAATAACGTGATAAACTTCAGTTTGACTACGTGTTTCACAGCGTACTGATATTAGGCTTGCATCCTAAATTGCTCCCTATTCCCTACGTAGTGACCTATGGGCCCTGGACAAACAGTAGTTCACTATAAAGGACATAGGGAGTCATTTAGAACACATCCTGTACCTGGTGGAACCTGGGCCAGAACTTTGTGATTGGATGCTTAGTGTGTTGTATTGTTAGTTGCTCTCATGCCTTATCGGGGAAGTCTAGCTGTTGAGCTGATGCTGTGTAGTGTAATATGGGGGAAGTCTAGCTGTTGCTGTGTAGTGTATTATGTAGTGTATTATGTAGTGTAATATGTAGTGTAATATGTAGTGTATTATGTATTATGTAGTGTATTATGTAGTGTATTATGTAGTGTATTATGTAGTGTATTATGTATTATGTAGTGTAATATGTAGTGTATTATGTATTATGTAGTGTATTATGTAGTGTATTATGTATTATGTAGTGTATTATGTAGTGTATTATGTAGTGTATTATGTAGTGTATTATGTTTTGTGTAGTGTATTATGTAGTGTAATATGTAGTGTATTATGTATTATGTAGTGTATTATGTAGTGTATTATGTATTATGTAGTGTATTATGTAGTGTATTATGTAGTGTATTATGTATTATGTAGTGTAATATGTAGTGTATTATGTAGTGTATTATGTATTATGTAGTGTATTATGTAGTGTATTATGTATTATGTAGTGTATTATGTAGTGTATTATGTAGTGTATTATGTAGTGTAATATGTAGTGTAATATGTAGTGTATTATGTAGTGTATTATGTAGTGTATTATGTTTTGTGTAGTGTATTATGTAGTGTATTATGTATTATGTAGTGTATTATGTAGTTTATTATGTAGTGTATTATGTATTATGTAGTGTATTATGTAGTGTAATATGCAGTGTATTATGTAGTGTAATATGTAGTGTAATATGTAGTGTAATATGTAGTGTAATATGTAGTGTAATATGTAGTGTAATATGTAGTGTATTATGTATTATGTAGTGTATTATGTAGTGTATTATGTAGTGTATTATGTATTATGTAGTGTATTATGTAGTGTATTATGTAGTGTAATATGTAGTGTATTATGTAGTGTAATATGTAGTGTAATATGTAGTGTAATATGTAGTGTATTATGTAGTGTAATATGTAGTGTATTATGTATTATGTAGTGTATTATGTAGTGTATTATGTAGTGTATTGTGTAGTGTATTATGTATTATGTAGTGTATTATGTAGTGTATTATGTAGTGTAATATGTAGTGTATTATGTAGTGTAATATGTAGTGTATTATGTAGTGTATTATGTAGTGTAATATGTAGTGTATTATGTATTATGTAGTGTAATATGTAGTGTAATATGTAGTGTATTATGTAGTGTAATATGTATTGTATTATGTAGTGTATTATGTAGTGTATTATGTAGTGTATTATGTAGTGTAATATGTAGTGTAATATGTAGTGTATTATGTAGTGTATTATGTAGTGTATTATGTAGTGTATTATGTAGTGTAATATGTAGTGTATTATGTAGTGTAATATGTAGTGTATTCATGCAGAGATAATAATACTCAGTCTGTTTGAACATCCTGTTCATGTCCTGTTGATTTCATGTTTTAATGTCACGCAAGGTTGTCTCTGTGTTTATTATGACAGTGTGTCCAGGGCCTAACACGTGTGTGTGTGTGTGTGTGTGTGTGTGTGTGTGTGTGTGTGTGTGTGTGTGTGTGTGTGTGTGTGTGTGTCCCATTGTAGCGTTACGACAGTGTGTCCAGTGTCCAGAGCAGCAGTGCATCGTCCTCCCAGAGGGACTCCCTGGAGAACAGCCGTAGCCTTGGTAACCATTACACACACACACACACACACACACCCCAGTCGTAGCCTTGGTAACCAATATAAAGGAAACCCTAAACCCTGACAACAGAACAAAGACAACAATCCACTTCCTAACAGACTTTGTCAGAATTATTATTTTTTATTTAGGAGGAAAATAGAACACACACACAATGCACGCACACACACACACACACACACACACACACACACACACACACACACACACACACACACACACACACACACACACACACACACACACACACACACACACACACACACACACACACACATGTACATCAAGAATTTCACAATGCACAAATGCAGATGGATTTGTTCATGTTTGTTCATTGATCTGACATGTCTCTGTTGGTGTTTTCCATTGATCTGACATGTCTCTGTTGGTGTTTTCCATTGATCTGACATGTCTCTGTTGGTGTTTTCCATTGATCTGTCACATGATCTGACATGTTGGTGTTTTCCATTGATCTGACATGATCTGACATGTCTCTGTTGGTGTTTTCCATTGATCTGACATGTCTCTCTGTTGGTGTTTTCCATTGATCTGACATGTCTCTGTTGGTGTTTTCCATTGATCTGACATGTCTCTGTTGGTGTTTTCCATTGATCTGACATGTCTCTGTTGGTGTTTTCCATTGATCTGACATGTCTCTCTGTTGGTGTTTTCCATTGATCATTGATCTGACATGTCTCTGTTGGTGTTTTCCATTGATCTGACATGTCTCTGTTGGTGTTTTCCATTGATCTGCCATGTCTCTGTTGGTGTTTTCCATTGATCTGCCATGTCTCTGTTGGTGTTTTCCATTGATCTGACATGTCTCTGTTGGTGTTTTCCATTGATCTGACATGTCTCATGTCTGTTGGTGTTTTCCATTGATCTGACATGTCTCTCTGTTGGTGTTTTCCATTGATCTGACATGTCTCTGTTGGTGTTTTCCATTGATCTGACATGTCTCTCTGTTGGTGTTTTCCATTGATCTGACATGTCTCTCTGTTGGTGTTTTCCATTGATCTGACATGTCTCTGTTGGTGTTTTCCATTGATCTGACATGTCTCTGTTGGTGTTTTCCATTGATCTGACATGTCTCTGTTGGTGTTTTCCATTGATCTGACATGTCTCTGTTGGTGTTTTCCATTGATCTGACATGTCTCTGTTGGTGTTTTCCATTGATCTGACATGTCTCTGTTGGTGTTTTCCATTGATCTGACATGTCTCTGTTGGTGTTTTCCATTGATCTGACATGTCTCTGTTGGTGTTTTCCATTGATCTGACATGTCTCTCTGTTGGTGTTTTCCATTGATCTGACATGTCTCTGTTGGTGTTTTCCATTGATCTGACATGTCTCTGTTGGTGTTTTCCATTGATCTGACATGTCTCTCTGTTGGTGTTTTCCATTGATCTGACATGTCTCTCTGTTGGTGTTTTCCATTGATCTGACATGTCTCTCTGTTGGTGTTTTCCATTGATCTGACATGTCTCTCTGTTGGTGTTTTCCATTGATCTGACATGTCTCTCTGTTGGTGTTTTCCATTGAGCCGACATGTCTCCCTGTTGGTGTTTTCCATTGATCTGACATGTCTCTCTGTTGGTGTTTTCCATTGAACCGACATGTCTCTCTGTTGGTGTTTTCCATTGATCTGACATGTCTCTCTGTTGGTGTTTTCCATTGAACCGACATGTCTCTCTGTTGGTGTTTTCCATTGATCTGACATGTCTCTCTGTTGGTGTTTTCCATTGATCTGACATGTCTCTGTTGGTGTTTTCCATTGATCTGACATGTCTCTGTTGGTGTTTTCCATTGATCTGACATGTCTCTGTTGGTGTTTTCCATTGATCTGACATGTCTCTGTTGGTGTTTTCCATTGATCTGACATGTCTCTGTTGGTGTTTTCCATTGATCTGACATGTCTCTCTGTTGGTGTTTTCCATTGATCTGACATGTCTCTGTTGGTGTTTTCCATTGATCTGACATGTCTCTGTTGGTGTTTTCCATTGATCTGACATGTCTCTCTGTTGGTGTTTGCCATTGATCTGACATGTCTCTCTGTTGGTGTTTTCCATTGATCTGACCAGTCTCTCTGTTGGTGTTTTCCATTGATCTGACATGTCTCTCTGTTGGTGTTTTCCATTGATCTGACATGTCTCTGTTGGTGTTTTCCATTGATCTGACATGTCTCTCTGTTGGTGTTTTCCATTTTGCTGACATGTCTCTGTTGGTGTTTTCCATTGATCTGACATGTCTCTCTGTTGGTGTTTTCCATTGAACCGACATGTCTCTCTGTTGTTTTTTTCCATTGAACCGACATGTGTCTGTCTTTGTAGAGTCCATCACGTTGTCTGGAGATGAGAGAGACTTGGGGAAGGTGTGTGTCCGGCTGAGTTACCAGGAGGCCCTGGAGCAGGTGTGGATCACGTTGGTACAGGTACGGTTATAGGCCGCGGGAGGAAGGGGCAGTCCCATGGGACTGAAGGGCCCATTGTACCTGCCTGCTAGGTGACTGAATGGAGCCTCTGTCTCAGATTGTTGGACCAGAAACTCCATCTCAATTTCTCCTCTCTCTCACAAGTCACTACTCTGTTAACTTCTGAGAAGTGTTTTACTGAGGTGAAATAATCACTACTTTGAGAGGTATTTTAGTGAAGAAAAATAATCACTGCTTTGAGAGGTATTTTAGTGAAGAAAAATAATCACTGCTTTGAGTTTATTTTTCAAATGTAAAGTAGATTAACAACCACTTCCGTTCCGATCACAAATTAGAAGGTCTGATCATATCACAAAATACGATCACAACGTAGATACACTAACAAATAAATTACTTCCACCCAAAAAACAAGAGAATTCCTGAGACACTTGGTTAGATGTGTCTGTATAATAAATACACTATGATACCTACTGTAGTCAGATCTCTAACTCTGTAGCCGGGCCTCTACCTCTGTAGCCGGGCCTCTACCTCTGTAGTCAGACCTCTACCTCTGTAGCCGGGCCTCTAACTCTGTAGTCAGACCTCTAACTCTGTAGCCGGACCTCTAACTCTGTAGCCGGACCTCTAACTCTGTAGCCGGACCGCTAACGCTGTAGCCGGACCTCTAACTCTGTAGCCAGGCCTCTAACTCTGAAGTCAGACCTCTAACTTTGTAGTCGGGCTTCTACCTCTGTAGCCGGGCCTCTACCTCTGTAGCCGGGCCTCTACCTCTGTAGCCGGGCCTCTACCTCTGTAGCCGGGCCTCTAACTCTGTAGCCGGGCCTCTAACTCTGTAGACGGGCCTCTAATTCTGTAGTCAGACCGCTAACGCTGTAGCCAGACCTCTAACGCTGTAGCCGGACCTCTAACTCTGTAGCCAGGCCTCTAACTATGTAGTCAGACCTCTGTAGCCGGGCCTCTAACTCTGTAGTCAGACCTCTAACTCTGTAGACTGACCTCATCTCATATGCATACGTATATACTGTACTCTATATCATCGACTGTATCCTTATGTAATACATGTATCACTAGCCACTTTAAACTATGCCACTTTGTTTACATACTCACATACTTACATATCTCATTTGTACATACTGTACTCGATACCATCTACTGTATCTTGCCTATGCTGCTCTGTACCATCACTCATTCATATATCCTTATGTACATATTCTTTATCCCCTTACACTGTGTACAAGACAGTAGTTTTGGAATTGTTAGTTAGATTACTTGTTATTACTGCATTGTCGGAACTAGAAGCACAAGCATTTCGCTACACTCGCATTAACATCTGCTAACCATGTGTATGTGACAAATACAATTTGATTTGATTTGATTCTAACTCTGTAGACTGACCTCTAACTCTGTAGCCGGGCCTCTAACTCTGTAGCCAGACCTCTAAGTCTTATTTCTCTCCTTCTCTCAGTGTAAGGATGTGTCCCTCGCTCAGAACAGCAGTGAGCAGCAGCAGATGAGCTTTAAAGGCATCATCACTATGAGCAAACCAGTACAGTTCAAGAGCTCCGTCAAGGAAGGATCTCCGGTAAGTTATTTAACATCTGTCTAGATGTCTGTCTGGGAGAAAGTAAAAGTTATTCTCTCTGGCAACTAACGTTCTTCCATCCTCTCCCCTGGGCATTACATAGGCTAACCTGGTCATGTATCCACAAAGCGTCTCTGAGTAGGAGTGCTGGTCTAGAATCAGTTTGGCCTTTTAGATCAGAATGAATAAGACTATATGGACAGATCCTAGACATAATTAATAAGACTATATGAACAGATCCTAGATCAGAATGAATAAGACTACATGGACAGATCCTAGATCAGAATGAATAAGATCATATGGACAAGAATAAGATTGAATAAATGAATAAGATTATATGGACAGATCCTAGATCAGAATGAATAAGACTATATGGACAGATCCTAGATCAGAATGAATGAATAAGATTATATGGACAGATCCTAGATCAGCACTCATTCTCTAAGATGCTTTGTGGATACGGGCCCAGATGTTTTTATTTATTTTACCTTTATATAGTCAGTTAAGAACCTTTATATAGTCAGTTAAGAACACATTTTCAATGACGGCCTAGGAACAGTGTTCAGGGGCAGAACGAGAGCTCAGGGATTTGAACTTGCAACCTTTCGGTTACTAGTCCAACTCTCTAGCCAATAGGCTACCCTGCCACCCCAAAACCAAGGAAAATAGATATAGATATAGATAGCTAGATAGATAGATAGATAGGTAGAGAGAGAGAGAGAGACAGAGAGATCTCCTCTGAGCTCCACGTCACTGGCTTTTAGTTCTCACTGGTAGTTTAGCCTCTTATTGAGCGCAGTGTTTCTGTTGCTGAGCTGTTGCAGGCCTGAAGAGTCAATGGCTGGAAATTAAGTGAGAACAGGATTCCTCCATTTGCACTGTTGATGCTTTTTGCTCCACTTGGTTCTACGAGTAAGTGAAGAAATAATGTGATCCTCTCTGATAACATACTACCAGGTACTAGTCAGAGTGGAGTACTGTCCTAATCTACCAGGTACTAGTCAGAGTGGAGCACCGTCCTAATCTACCAGGTACTAGTCAGAGTGGAGCACCGTCCTAATCTACCAGGTACTAGTCAGAGTGGAGTACCATCCTAATCTACCAGGTACTAGTCAGAGTGGAGTACCGTCCTAATCTACCAGGTACTAGTCAGAGTGGAGTACCGTCCTAATCTACCAGGTACTAGTCAGAGTGGAGTACCATCCTAATCTTACTAGTCAGAGTGGAGTACCATCCTAATCCTATCTCCCTCCCTCCCTCCCTCCCTCCCTCCCTCCCTCCCTCCCTCCCTCCCTCCCTCCCAGGACACAGTCTTCATGGAGACCTTTGTGTTTACGTTGCGGCTGCAGCAGCTGCGTTGCAGTGCTCTGGTATTCCGGCTGCAGACCCACCACCCCAGGAAGAGAACGGTGGCAGAGTGTGTCCTCTCCCTCAGACAGCTGGGCCCTGAGGAGACACAGCACTGGATGGAGCTCAGCCCCCTTTCCAAGACCACTGTGAGTATAGAGTTGTACAGCATAGAAAGGATGACTAGAAAATCTATTCCAACTCAGTGGCCTTGTGGTTTTGAGTGTCCGGCCTGAGATTGGAACTTTGTGGATTTTGATCAACCGACCGAGTCACACCGAAGCGTGTAAAAATGAGTCAGGGAGGTGACCAAGAACCCGATAGTCAAACTGAGCATTTGGGGAAGAAGGGCCTTGGTCTGGAAGGTGACCAAGAACCCGATAGTCACTCTGACAGAGCTCCAGAGTTCCTTTGTGGAGATGGGAGAACCTTCCAGAAGGACAAAAATATTTGCAGAACTCCACCAAGTACTTTGCTTCTTGAGTCATCTCTCTCCACTCTTTCCACACAGACCTAGCCACGCCCCCTGTCACTCAAGGAGCAGCATTTGATGTTCCTCAACCACGAGACACTTGTGTTCAGTCTACATGGTCAATGCAGCACATGGAACAATGTTGACGACAACAATGCTGTTTTCACTTTGCTTCTTAATATAAATCCACTAGCGTTCTATAATTACAATATTAGTTTGTGTTTCTTACATCAGCAAACAGCTAGTTTGCCTTTTCTTAGCATGTTGCCCTAAGTAGATGTACTAACCGACTTGCCAACGCTATAGTTTGTTAACAAGAAATTTGTGGAGTGGTTGAAAAACGAGTTTTAATGACTCCAACCTTTTTTTATTTTTTGACAACTTTTACTTCTCTACATACCTAAAGAAAATACTGTACTTTTTACTCCATACATTTTCCCTGAACCCTAAAAATATTAATTACATTTTGAATGCTTAGCAGGACAGGAAAATGGTCTAATTCACACACTTATATCCCTACTGCCTCTGATCTGGCAGACTCACCAAAACACAAATGCTTTGTTTGTAAATTATGTCTGAGCGTTGGAGTGTGCCCCTGGCTATCTGTAAATGATGTCTGAGTGTTGGAGTGTTCCCCTGGCTATCTGTAAATTATGTCTGAGTGTTGGAGTGTGCCCCTGGCTATCTGTAAATTATGTCTGAGCGTTGGAGTGTGCCCCTGGCTATCTGTAAATTATGTCTGAGTGTTGGAGTGTGCCCCTGGCTATCTGTAAATTATGTCTGAGCATTGGAGTGTTCCCCTGGCTATCTGTAAATTATGTCTGAGTGTTGGAGTGTGCCCCTGGCTATCTGTAAATTATGTCTGAGCGTTGGAGTGTGCCCCTGGCTATCTGTAAATTATGTCTGAGTGTTGGAGTGTGCCCCTGGCTATCTGTAAATTATGTCTGAGCATTGGAGTGTGCCCCTGGCTATCTGTAAATTATGTCTGAGCGTTGGAGTGTTCCCCTGGCTATCTGTAAATTATGTCTGAGCGTTGGAGTGTGCCCCTGGCTATCTGTAAATGATGTCTGAGTGTTGGAGTGTTCTCCTGGCTATCTGTAAATTATGTCTGAGCGTTGGAGTGTTCCCCTGGCTATCTGTAAATTATGTCTGAGCGTTGGAGTGTTCCCCTGGCTATCTGTAAATTATGTCTGAGCGTTGGAGTGTGCCCCTGGCTATCTGTAAATTATGTCTGAGCATTGGAGTGTGCCCCTGGCTATCTGTAAATGATGTCTGAGTGTTGGAGTGTTCCCCTGGCTATCTGTAAATTATGTCTGAGCGTTGGAGTGTTCCCCTGGCTATCTGTAAATTATGTCTGAGCGTTGGAGTGTGCCCCTGGCTATCTGTAAATGATGTCTGAGCGTTGGAGTGTTCCCCTGGCTATCTGTAAATTATGTCTGAGCGTTGGAGTGTTCCCCTGGCTATCCGTAAATTATGTCTGAGCGTTGGAGTGTGCCCCTGGCTATCTGTAAATTATGTCTGAGCGTTGGAGTGTTCCCCTGGCTATCTGTAAATTATGTCTGAGCGTTGGAGTGTGCCCCTGGCTATCTGTAAATTATGTCTGAGCGTTGGAGTGTGCCCCTGGCTATCTGTAAATGATGTCTGAGTGTTGGAGTGTTCCCCTGGCTATCTGTAAATTATGTCTGAGCGTTGGAGTGTGCCCCTGGCAATCTGTAAATTATGTCTGAGCGTTGGAGTGTGCCCCTGGCTATCTGTAATGATGTCTGAGTGTTGGAGTGTGCCCCTGGCTATCTGTAATGATGTCTGAGTGTTGGAGTGTGCCCCTGGCTATCTGTAAATGATGTCTGAGCATTGGAGTGTGCCCCTGGCTATCTGTAATGATGTCTGAGTGTTGGAGTGTGCCCCTGGCTATCTGTAATGATGTCTGAGCGTTGGAGTGTTCCCCTGGCTATCTGTAAATGATGTCTGAGTGTTGGAGTGTGCCCCTGGCTATCTGTAAATGATGTCTGAGTGTTGGAGTGTGGCCCCTGGCTATTTGTAAATTATGTCTGAGTGTTGGAGTGTGCCCCTGGCTATCTGTAAATTATGTCTGAGCGTTGGAGTGTTCCCCTGGCTATCTGTAAATGATGTCTGAGTGTTGGAGTGTGCCCCTGGCTATCTGTAAATGATGTCTGAGTGTTGGAGTGTGCCCCTGGCTATCTGTAAATGATGTCTGAGCGTTGGAGTGTTCCCCTGGCTATCTGTAAATGATGTCTGAGTGTTGGAGTGTTCCCCTGGCTATCTGTAAATGATATCTGAGTGTTGTAGAGTGCCCCTGGCTATCTGTAAATGATGTCTGAGTGTTGGAGTGTCCCCCTGGCTATCTGTAAATGATGTCTGAGTGTTGGAGTGTTCCCCTGGCTATCTGTAAATTATGTCTGAGTGTTGGAGTGTGCCCCTGGCTATCTGTAAATGATGTCTGAGTGTTGGAGTGTGCCCCTGGCTATCTGTAAATTATGTCTGAGCGTTGGAGTGTTCCCCTGGCTATCTGTAAATGATGTCTGAGTGTTGGAGTGTTCCCCTGGCTATCTGTAAATGATAGCTGAGTGTTGTAGAGTGCCCCTGGCTATCTGTAAATGATGTCTGAGTGTTGGAGTGTTCCCCTGGCTATCTGTAAATTATGTCTGAGTGTTGGAGTGTTCCCCTGGCTATCTGTAAATGATGTCTGAGTGTTGGAGTGTTCCCCTGGTTATCTGTAAATGATGTCTGAGCGTTGGAGTGTGCCCCTGGCTATCTGTAATGATGTCTGAGTGTTGGAGTGTGCCCCTGGCTATCTGTAATGATGTCTGAGTGTTGGAGTGTTCCCCTGGCTATCTGTAAATGATGTCTGAGTGTTGGAGTGTGCCCCTGGCTATCTGTAAATGATGTCTGAGTGTTGGAGTGTGGCCCCTGGCTATTTGTAAATGATGTCTGAGTGTTGGAGTGTTCCCCTGGCTATCTGTAAATGATGTCTGAGTGTTGGAGTGTGCCCCTGGCTATCTGTAAATTATGTCTGAGCATTGGAGTGTTCCCCTGGCTATCTGTAAATGATGTCTGAGTGTTGGAGTGTGCCCCTGGCTATCTGTAAATGATGTCTGAGCGTTGGAGTGTTCCCCTGGCTATCTGTAAATGATGTCTGAGTGTTGGAGTGTGCCCCTGGCTATCTGTAAATGATGTCTGAGTGTTGGAGTGTGCCCCTGGCTATCTGTAAATGATGTCTGAGCATTGGAGTGTTCCCCTGGCTATCTGTAAATGATGTCTGAGTGTTGGAGTGTGCCCCTGGCTATGTGTAAATGATGTCTGAGTGTTGGAGTGTGCCCCTGGCTATCTGTAAATTATGTCTGAGCGTTGGAGTGTTCCCCTGGCTATCTGTAAATTATGTCTGAGTGTTGGAGTGTTCCCCTGGCTATCTGTAAATTATGTCTGAGCGTTGGAGTGTTCCCCTGGCTATCTGTAAATTATGTCTGAGTGTTGGAGTGTGCCCCTGGCTATCTGTAAATTATGTCTGAGTGTTGGAGTGTTCCCCTGGCTATCTGTAAATTGAAAAACAAAAAACAAAATGGTGCCATCTGGTTTGCTTCATATAAGGAGTTTGAAATTATTTATACTTTTACTTTTGATTCTTAAGTATATTTTATAAATTACATTTACTTTTGATGCTTAAGTAAATTTAAAACCAAATAATTTTAGACTTTTATTCAAGTAGTATTTTACTGGGTGACTTTCACTTTTCCTCAAGTCATTTTCTATTAACATATCTTTACTTTTACTTTCCCCCGCTGTAATTGAGTGCAGAAAATGCAGAAATTATAAAAGTGCTGAAATTTATTTTGGTTGAAGTTGAATTGAACAGTATAAACCAATCAGAATGGAGAAAGACTCACTGAAATCACTTAGAATATACAGTTGAAGTCTGAAGTTTACATACAACTTAGGTTGGAGTCATTAAAACCTTTTCAACCACTCCATAAGTTTCTTGTTAACAAACTATAGTTTTGGAAGTCGGTTAGGACATCTACCTCGTGCATGACATAAGTAATTTTTCCAACAATTGTATACAGACAGATTATTTCACTTATCATTCACTGTATCACAATTCCAACAGCTTGGAAAATTCCAGAAAATAATGTCATGGCTTTAGAAGCTTCTGATAGGCTAATTGACATCATTTGAGTCAATGTGTACACCTGTGGATGTATTTCAATTCCTGCTCAGCGAGGAAGAAGCCACTGCTCCAAAACCGCCATAAAAAAGCCAGGCTACAGTTTGCAATTGCACATGGGGACAAAGATCGTACTTTTTGGAGAAATGTTCTCTGGTCTGATGAAACAAAAACAGAACTGTTTGGCCATAATGACCATCGTTATGTTTGGAGGAAAAAGGGGGAGCTTGCAAGCCGAAGAACACCATCCCAACCGTGAAGCACGGGGGTGGAGGCATCATGTTGTGGGGGTGCTTTGCTGCAGGAGGGACTGGTGCACTTCACAAAATAGATGGCATCATGAGGAAGGAAAATGATGTGGATATGTTGAAGCAACATCTCAAGACATCAGTCAGGAAGGTAAAGCTTGGTCACAAATGGGTCTTCCAAATGGACAATGACCCCAAGCATACTTCCAAAGTTGTGGCAAAATGTCTTAAGGACAACAAAGTCAAGATATTGGAGTGGCCACCACAAAGCCCTGTCCTCAATCCAATAGAACATGTGTGGGCAGAACTGAAAAAGCGTGTGCGAGCAAGGAGGCCTACAAACCTGACTCAGTTACACCAGCTCTGTCAGGAGGAATGGGCCAAAATTCCCCCAATTTATTGTGGGAAGCTTGTGGAAGGCCACCCGAAACGTTTGACCCAACCCAATTTAAAGGCCAAATACTAATTGAGTGTATGTAAACTTCTGACCCACTGGGAATGTGATGAAAGAAATAAAAGCTGAAATAAATCATTCTCTCTACTATTATTCTGACATTTCACATTCTTAAAATAAAGTGGCGATCCTAACTGACCTAAGACAGGGAATTTTTACTCAGATTAAAATGTCAGGAATTGTGTAAAACTGAGTTTAAATGTATTTGGCTAAGGTGTATGTAAACTTCCGACTTCAACTGTATGTGTTGCCACCCTAGGATCGCTCACTACTCATAAAGCACACTGGGGTCACTCCCTACTCATAAAAGCAAAAGGTAGAACTTTTATTATTGAAAAACTAAAAATACCGTCATACTGTCCGTGATATCATATTTTGGCCATATCGCCCAGCCCTACTTCCAGCAGCACAACGACCCTAAGCACACAGTCAAGACAACGCAGGAGTTGCTTCGGGAAAAGTCTCTGAATGTCCTTGAGTGGCCCAGCCAGAGCCCGGACTTGAACCCGATCAAACATCTCTGGAGAGACCTGAAAATAGCTGTGCAGCGACGCTCCTCATCCAACCTGACAGAGCTTGAGGTGTTCTGCAGAGAAGAATGGGAGAAACTCCCCAAAAACTCCCCAAAGTTGCTTCAACAAAGTACTGAGTAAAGGGTCTGAATACCTATGTAAATGTGATATTTCATTTATTCATTATTTATATATAAATTTGCAAACATTTCTAAAAACCTGTTTTTGCTTTGTCATTATGAGGCATTGTGATGTCATTATGGGGTATTGTGATGTCATTATGGGGTATTGTGATGTCATGATTGGGTATTGTGATGTCATTATGGGGTATTGTGTGTAGATTTACAAGGGGAAAAAAACAATTTAATCAATTTTAGAATAAACTGTCGTAAGAATATGTGGACAAAGTCAAGGGGTCTTAATACTTTCCCGAATGCACAGTTATATATTTAGTCCCTGTTTTCTATTCAGTGAATTTCATTAAGAAAAAAAGCCAAAGTTTTCACTCACGAACCTGCAGCCACTAGTTAGCTTGTCAGTGGAGTATCCCTCTAAACACCAACCATGTTCTCTGGGAGTGGTCCTCTGAACACCAACCTGTCCTCTGGGTGTATCCTTCTGAACACCAACCTGTCCTCTGGAAGTATCCCTCTAAACACCAGCCTGTCCTCTGGGAGTATCCCTCTAAACACCAACCTGTCGTCTGGGAGTATCCCTCTAAACACCAACCTGTCCTCTGGGAGTATCCCTCTAAACACCAACCTGTCATCTGGGAGTATCCCTCTAAACACCAACCTGTCCTCTGTGGAGTATCCCTCTAAACACCAACCTGTCCTCTGGGAGTATCCCTCTAAACACCAACCTGTTCACTGGGAGTATCCCTCTAAACACCAACCTGTCCTCTGGGAGTATCCCTCTAAACACCAGCCTGTCCTCTGGGAGTATCCCTCTAAACACCAACCTGTTCTCTGGGAGTATCCCTCTAAACACCAACCTGTCCTCTGGGAGTATCCCTCTAAACACCAACCTGTCCTCTGGGAGTATCCCTCTAAACACCAACCTGTTCACTGGGAGTATCGTCTTGGTCCCAGCTGCTGCTTTCATGATTCCTTTTACTGCCCAACTATGACGCACTGGCTTATTTGCAGTTTCTTAAGGCACCCAACCAAGCCCTTAGATAACACAGGCCTTAGACAGAGTCATACATAAGAGTCAAATAAATTACATCTAGGGTCAAAGGTCAAAATTTCAGGTAGTCAAGGTCAGGGTGTTGAGCTTCCCTTTAGTTGTATCCCTCTTTCTGAAATAGACTAACCTGTCCTATGAAGAGTGTGTATTTGAAACAGTGGATACAATACATGCATCTTTAGAAAAAAGCTTTTATGTAGGCTCATTATGTGGAGAGTTGTTGATGGGGGTTATAGACTCATTATGTGGAGAGTTGTTGATGGGGGTTATAGACTCATTATGTGGAGAGTTGTTGATGGGGGTTATAGACTCATTATGTGGAGAGTTGTTGACGGGGGTTATAGGCTCATTTATGTGGAGAGTTGTTGACCGGGGTTATAGGCTCATTATGTGGAGAGTTGTTGACGGGGGTTATAGACTCATTATGTGGAGAGTTGTTGACGGGGGTTATAGGCTCATTATGTGGAGAGTTGTTGATGGGGGTATAGACTCATTATGTGGAGAGTTGTTGACGGGGGTTATAGGCTCATTATGTGGAGAGTTGTTGATGGGGGTTATAGGCTCATTATGTGGAGAGTTGTTGACGGGGGTTATAGGCTCATTATGTGGAGAGTTGTTGACGGGAGTTATAGGCTCATTATGTGGAGAGTTGTTGACGGGAGTTATAGGCTCATTATGTGGAGAGTTGTTGATGGGGGTTATAGACTCATTATGTGGAGAGTTGTTGATGGGGGTTATAGACTCATTATGTGGAGAGTTGTTGACGGGGGTTATAGGCTCATTTATGTGGAGAGTTGTTGACCGGGGTTATAGGCTCATTATGTGGAGAGTTGTTGACGGGGGTTATAGACTCATTATGTGGAGAGTTGTTGACGGGGGTTATAGGCTCATTATGTGGAGAGTTGTTGATGGGGGTATAGACTCATTATGTGGAGAGTTGTTGACGGGGGTTATAGGCTCATTATGTGGAGAGTTGTTGACGGGAGTTATAGGCTCATTATGTGGAGAGTTGTTGATGGGGGTTATAGACTCATTATGTGGAGAGTTGTTGATGGGGGTTATAGACTCATTATGTGGAGAGTTGTTGACGGGGGTTATAGGCTCATTTATGTGGAGAGTTGTTGACCGGGGTTATAGGCTCATTATGTGGAGAGTTGTTGACGGGGGTTATAGACTCATTATGTGGAGAGTTGTTGACGGGGGTTATAGGCTCATTATGTGGAGAGTTGTTGATGGGGGTATAGACTCATTATGTGGAGAGTTGTTGACGGGGGTTATAGGCTCATTATGTGGAGAGTTGTTGATGGGGGTTATAGGCTCATTATGTGGAGAGTTGTTGACGGGGGTTATAGGCTCATTATGTGGAGAGTTGTTGACGGGAGTTATAGGCTCATTATGTGGAGAGTTGTTGACGGGAGTTATAGGCTCATTATGTGGAGAGTTGTTGACGGGGGTTATAGGCTCATTATGTGGAGAGTTGTTGACGGGGGTTATAGGCTCATTATGTGGAGAGTTGTTGACGGGGGTTATAGGCTCATTATGTGGAGAGTTGTTGACAGGGGTTATAGGCTCATTATGTGGAGAGTTGTTGACGGGGGTTATAGGCTCATTATGTGGAGAGTTGTTGACGAGGGTTATAGGCTCATTATGTGGAGAGTTGTTGACGGGGGTTATAGACTCATTGTGTGGAGAGTTGTTGACGGGGGTTACAGGCTCATTATGTGGAGAGTTGTTGACGGAGATCAGGTGATTTAGAAGCAATTGATGCAATAATATTCTTTAGAAATAGCCTTGTGTAATAATGGTTTTTAATGGACATTATAGGCATCTGAGGTACAGATGTAGGATCTTAATTTGAGCTGCATCTGGAAAATAATCATACGGCAACAGAAAATGTGGATTATAATTAATGGATATTTTTGAACGGGTTGATACCGTTTTCAAATCCGAACCTTCAAAGTGGAAATTACAAACTTCAGAAACCTTTTTAAACCTCAAATACACTACAAGTTTTACATGTCCTGCATTGCAGGGGAATTTTTGCCTGCAACAGGGTGATCAAATTACGATCCTACACCTGCATACACAGTCCAGGAAGTTTAAGAAAGGTTATGGACTGTACTTACCGTAACAGGAAACGTCCTTCTACATATTGTTGTTGTCAGACCTCAACATGTCCGCCTTGTGGCTGAAACGGGTCCTGCTCCGGCTGAAAAGCAGTGGCTGTCTGCTGAAAAGAGAAGCAGGGGACATGTGTCACTTGGTAATGGGAATGTCATTAAGAGCCAACTCTCTGATGCAGCATTGGATGCGTACCAAATGGCACCCTGTTCACTATTTTTTTTTTATATATGTACAAATATCCCAATGCCCCAGGGCAGTGATTGGGGACATTGCCCTGTGTAGGGTGCTGTCTTTCGGATGGGAATTGTTACGTCGCTACCTAGTCTGGCGTTACCTAGTCTGGCGTTACCATGCCTCCAAATCACGTTGTCGTCACGTCGCTACCTAGTCTGGCGTTACCATACCTCCAAATCACGTTGTTGTTACGTTGCTACCTAGTCTGCCGTTACCATACCTCCAAATCACGTTGTTGTCACGTCGCTACCAAGTCTGGCGTTACCATACCTCCAAATCACGTTGTTGTCACGTCGTTACCTAGTCTGGCGTTACCATACCTCCAAATCACGTAGTTGTCACGTCGCTACCTAGTCTGGCGTTACCATACCTCCAAATCACGTTGTTGTCACGTCGTTACCTAGTCTGGCGTTACCATACCTCCAAATCACGTTGTTGTCACGTCGTTACCTAGTCTGGCGTTACCATACCTCCAAATCACGTAGTTGTCACGTCGCTACCTAGTCTGGCGTTACCATACCTCCAAATCACGTAGTTGTCACGTCGCTACCTAGTCTGGCGTTACCATACCTCCAAATCACGTTGTTGTCACGTCGTTACCTAGTCTGGCGTTACCATACCTCCAAATCACGTTGTTGTCACGTCGTTACCTAGTCTGGCGTTACCATACCTCCAAATCACGTAGTTGTCACGTCGCTACCTAGTCTGGCGTTATCATACCTCCAAATCACGTTGTTGTCACGTCGCTACCTAGTCTGGCGTTACCATACCTCCAAATCACGTTGTTGTCACGTCGCTACCTAGTCTGGCGTTACCATACCTCCAAATCACGTTGTTGTCACGTCGTTACCTAGTCTGGCGTTACCATACCTCCAAATCACATAGTTGTCACGTCGTTACCTAGTCTGGCGTTACCATACCTCCAAATCACGTTGTTGTCACGTCGTTACCTAGTCTGGCGTTACCATACCTCCAAATCACGTAGTTGTCACGTCGTTACCTAGTCTGGCGTTACCATACCTCCAAATCACGTAGTTGTCACGTCGCTACCTAGTCTGGCGTTACCATACCTCCAAATCACGTTGTTGTCACGTCGTTACCTAGTCTGGCGTTACCATACCTCCAAATCACGTAGTTGTCACGTCGTTACCTAGTCTGGCGTTACCATACCTCCAAATCACGTAGTTGTCACGTCGCTACCTAGTCTGGCATTACCATACCTCCAAATCACGTTGTTGTCACGTCGTTACCTAGTCTGCCGTTACCATACCTCCAAATCACGTAGTTGTCACGTCGCTACCTAGTCTGGCGTTACCATACCTCCAAATCACGTTGTTGTCACGTCGCTACCTAGTCTGGCGTTACCATACCTCCAAATCACGTAGTTGTCACGTCGCTACCTAGTCTGGCGTTACCATACCTCCAAATCACGTTGTTGTCACGTCGCTACCTAGTCTGGCGTTACCATACCTCCAAATCACGTTGTTGTCACGTCGTTACCTAGTCTGGCGTTACCATACCTCCAAATCACGTAGTTGTCACGTCGCTACCTAGTCTGGCGTTACCATACCTCCAAATCACGTTGTCGTCACGTCGCTACCTAGTCTGGCGTTACCATACCTCCAAATCACGTTGTTGTCACGTCGCTACCTAGTCTGGCGTTACCATACCTCCAAATCACGTTGTTGTCACGTCGCTACCTAGTCTGGCGTTACCATACCTCCAAATCACGTTGTTGTCACGTCGTTACCTAGTCTGCCGTTACCATACCTCCAAATCACGTAGTTGTCACGTCGCTACCTAGTCTGGCGTTACCATACCTCCAAATCACGTTGTTGTCACGTCGCTACCTAGTCTGGCGTTACCATACCTCCAAATCACGTTGTTGTCACGTCGTTACCTAGTCTGGCGTTACCATACCTCCAAATCACGTAGTCGTCACGTCGTTACCTAGTCTGCCGTTACCATACCTCCAAATCACGTAGTCGTCACGTCGTTACCTAGTCTGCCGTTACCATACCTCCAAATCACGTAGTCGTCACGTCGTTACCTAGTCTGGCGTTACCATACCTCCAAATCACGTAGTCGTCACGTCGTTACCTAGTCTGGCGTTACCATACCTCCAAATCACGTTGTTGTCACGTCGCTACCTAGTCTGGCGTTACCATACCTTCAAATCACGTTGTTGTCACGTCGTTACCTAGTCTGGCGTTACCATACCTCCAAATCACGTAGTCGTCACGTCGCTACCTAGTCTGGCGTTACCATACCTCCAAATCACGTTGTTGTCACGTCGTTACCTAGTCTGGCGTTACCATACCTCCAAATCACGTTGTTGTCACGTCGTTACCTAGTCTGGCGTTACCATACCTCCAAATCACGTAGTTGTCACGCCGCATTAGCTACCTAACCAAGTACAGGCGTTTGGGATGGCACCAGTGTGTTTAGCAACATGAGGTTGTTGGTAGGAAATGTGTCCAGTCTCCAGTGTCTGAGGTTTTCCTCTTCATCCTGTCCGTCTTTCTCCAGGTGTGTCACGCTGAGCTGCACCTGGCCACCTGTTTCCAGCCTGTTAACGGACGCATCCAACTGCAGGTCCTCGCTGCCCAGAACCTCCCTGCTCCACTCAGGCAGGGTAGGTGTCTATTTCACCTGACCAGACATGGGTTCAAAATGTTATTTAATAAAAATAAAAATTAATGTAGCTGTGCTCGATGGAAAGTCCAACAAGTGCCAACCCTGGCCACAACCAGGCACTCCGGGCAGGCTACAGCAGCAAATACTGAATGTTTGAGAAATATATCTAATAGGATTTGAACCCAGGTCTGGATCTGACCACCTACATGTCCATTCAAGTACATCATTCTTCGAAAACATTTGAAATTATTTGAATGATGAATAGTCTTGAGTGGCCATCCTTACAAATCCCGTCTGGTACGTCAGAAGCCTTTATGCTTCCGAGGCTAACGAGTAACCATTTTGCTTGTGTGTGTTTGTGTGTGTGTGTGTGTGTGTGTCCCTTCCTTCCTCGTCTGTGAAACAGCGTTCTTTGTGAAGATAGAGATGCAGCTGTTGGGCAGGGTGGTGATGAAGAAGAAGACTCACGTCCTGAAGTCCTCCGGAGGTCAGCTGACCTGGACTGAGTCTTTCTACTTCCCCTTGACTCTGGACCAGAGCTTCCTGCTGTCAGTCAAACTGTACAGCCGCCGCTCTGTCAGACGAAAACACTTCCTCGGACAGGTGATAACGGCTTAACGTACTGAATCTGTTTGACTCTGTTGTTCCGTACGACGTTTCTTCTTATTGCCACTATCCACGCACACAAACGCTCTGCCTGTCTCGCTGGCACACACAACGGTAACCACGTGGAGTGTTTGCGTTTCGAAGATTAGGCCAGTTGCATAACAACGTACATTTTTCTGCAGGTTCACCTTGGCTTCGACAGCCCAACGCAGGAAGCAGCAGAGCAGTGGAGGGATAGCATGTCTCACCCCGAGAAGGTGGTGGCTGTATGGCACAGACTCAACGGGTCCTGAAACGCCTGTAGAAACTCACACGGCCTGTAGAAACTCACACAGCCTGTAGAAACTCACACAGCCTGTAGAAACTCACCACAGCCTGTAGAAACTCACACGGCCTGTAGAAACTCACCACAGCCTGTAGAAACTCACACAGCCTGTAGAAACTCACCACAGCCTGTAGAAACTCACACAGCTTGTAGAAACTCACATAGCCTATGTGTCCGACTTGGTTTGGTGAGAAACTCACCACAGCCTAGAAACTCACCACAGCCTATAGAAACTCACACAGCCTGTAGAAACTCACACAGCCTGTAGAAACTCACACAGCCTACATTCAAAATGGCACCCTATTTCAGGGGTTCTCAAAGTGGGGTCCACGGAGGTACTGACACGGAGTCTGCGGCTACATCTCAAAATATATATACAAAAAATATATTTAAAAATCGTATTAATATTACTAACAACAACAGGTTAAACACACATTTTCACATATGGATCTGTGGAATAAGTTTGTGGTGTGTAATACAATGTAATATTATTAACCTAAAATGTATGTTCTTAAAGGCCTAGTGCAGTCAAAAATGTGATTTTCCTATGTGTTATATATTAGAGGTTGGAATAATACTGTGAAATTGTGAAAACTATGATAATGCCCTTTTAGTGTAAGAGCTGTTTGATAAGACCTGAAATGTCATCCTGTTTTGGTGGGATGGACTTTTGGTCCGCCTGGAGACATCACCAGGCGGTAAATGAATGAATCAAATCAAATCCAACTTTATTTATCACATGCGCCGAAAACGACAGGTGTAGAGACCTTACCGTGAAACGCCCTTAACCAACAGTGCAGTTCAATAAAGAGTTCAGAAAATATTTAACAAGTAAACTAAAGTAAAAATCATTAAAAAGTAACACAATAAAATAACAATAACGAGACGATATACAGGGGGGTATCAGTACCGAGTTAATGTGCGGGGGTTACAGGTTAGTCAAGGTCATTTGTACATGTAGATAGGGGTGAAGTGACTATACACAGATAATAAACAGTGAGTTTAGTGGAGGGGGGTGTCAATGTAAATAGTCCAGGTAGACATTTGATTAATTGTTCAGCAGTCTTGGGGTGGGGGGTGGGGGTAGAAGCTGTTAAGGAGACTTTTGGTCCCAGACTTGGCGCTCCGGTACCGCTTGCCGTGCGGTAGCAGAGAGAACAGTCTGTGATTTGGGTGACTGGGGTAATCGCAGTTCTGATGACCAGAAGTTATTTTCGATCATAAGCAAAATAAGTTTAAAAAATAAGTTACAAACAACGCAAAAAAACGAACAAAATAGCACAGTTGGTTAGGAGCACGTAAAACGGCAGCCAATAAGAAAGAGAGTTTCAAATCTCTCTGCCAATAACAGCTTGTTTTCAGTTACCCCCCCCCCCCTACTCTGACCACTCCCACTCCTAGCAAAATTCTTGCTTTAGAAATGGCTCTTTGCTAAGAAGCTCTTTTTGTTTATTTTTGACCGTTTTATTTGAAACAATCACAGTAACGTACTTAATTGTTACCCAACAACAAAGCATCTCTCTGCCCCATGACAAAATGTGTAGAATTACAGAATACAAAATACAAAAACGGCTAAATTTTCTCGTGGCGGGCCTTTAATATGTTCCTCCCCAGGGCTCAGGACTTGGTTCGCCCCGGCCACAGTCATAGTAAAACTCCCTTGGGGCCGTACTTGGTGAACATAAGCAACCATTTAAATGTAAACAGTTTCATCCGGCGTATCAGCAAATTAAAATCGTTCATTTATCTTGCACGTGACAGAATGCTAACTTGTAGCTGGTCCCGGATAAAATGGCACGCGTTTAGCCTTATGCTAACCTCACCCAGATAAAATGGCACGCGTTTAGCCCTATGCTAACCTCACCCAGATAAAATGGCACACGTTTAGCCCTATGCTAACCTCACCCAGATAAAATGGCACGTGTTTAGCCCTATGCTAACCTCACCCAGATAAAATGGCACGCGTTTAGCCCTATGCTAATCTCACCCAGATAAAATGGCACATGTTTAGCCCTATGCTAACCTCACCCAGATAAAATGGCACGCGTTTAGCCCTATGCTAACCTAACCCAGATAAAATGGCACGCGTTTAGCCCTATGCTAACCTCACCCAGATAAAATGGCACACGTTTAGCCCTATGCTAACCTCACCCAGATAAAATGGCACGCACACGTTTAGCCCTATGCTAACCTCACCCAGATAAAATGGCACGTGTTTAGCCTTATGCTAACCTCACCCAGATAAAATGGCACACGTTTAGCCCTATGCTAACCTCAACCAGATAAAATGGCATGCGTTTAGCCCTATGCTAACCTCACCCAGATAAAATGGCACACGTTTAGCCCTATGCTAACCTCACCCAGATAAAACGGCACACGTTTAGCCCTATGCTAACCTTACCCAGATAAAATGGCACGCGTTTAGCCCTATGCTAACCTCGCCCAGATAAAATGGCACACGTTTAGCCCAATGCTAACCTCACCCAGATAAAATGGCACACGTTTAGCCCTATGCGACCGTGTCAGCGTGCACTGCGCCCGGCCAGCCACAGGAGTCGCTAGTGCACGATGAGACAAGGATATCCCTGCCGGCCAAACCCTCCCCTAACCTGGACGACGCTGGGCCAATTGTGCGTGGCCCAATGGGCCTCCCGGTCGCGCCCCGGCTGCGACAGAGCCTGGACTCGAACCCAGAATCTCTAGTGGCACTGCTAGCACTGCGATGCAGCGCCTTAGACCACTGAGCCACTCGGGAGGCATCTGCTTTGTCACTTAAGGCTATACGTTATTTGACTCGAGGAGGATGACCGTGCCCATGTGTACAGTGGGATTGATTATAGGTTGCACTCTCGTTATCATCCTACAGATGGCAGTATTGAAGTAATTTTTTAAATACGTTTTATTGCGAGTCCGAGGGACTGGAACAGACGGTCTTAATGGAGCCGACTCTGTAAATCTATCTGATGGGGAATTAGTTCTATTTGACAACTCTCTGATTAGCCTTTTCTGTAGGTTAGCTACTATAGGATCTCCAACCAACGGAGCTACATTCATTCACATCAAATAGCGTTTTCCTTATGTTATAACCTGCTAATGAATATGGGGAATTATATGGTACACCTCAATTCATAATGGACCTCGTTAACTACCGTGGTCCTATTCCATATGTACTGTAGCCTCGGCTTCCAGGAGGCGGGAGGTGAACGCATGGTGGAGCCTACCCAGGGAGTGATTACGCCCTCTCCTGGCTAAGAGACGTTTGTGTAGGCTATCATTAGTAAGATGTATTCTTGTGTAGGCTACACTTACATGCAGGCCTACAGCGTTTTACAGGCTATGCGTTATTATATACATCGACTTCGTGACATTGGTTTTGAATACCACACTCCTAATAGTTTTGAAGACCGGGAGTGAACAGTTTTTTTTTCCCTCAACAGAAAATGCTTGATGTGAGGGGGTCTCGAACCCATGATTAAAATGCACTATTGATTTCAAGTCAACCACTTTAGCAGTGTGCCACTTAGAAACAATGGTAATAGCAATAGCCTACAAGACTGCTATTTAACTATTATTTTATTTAAATATATATTTTTTTAAAACTTTCCACTAAAGTATATGGATGCGTGTGAAACAGATGAACATTAACATGGGATTTTTGTTATGTATTTGAAAACGTGAAACTGTTGTTAGCTAGTAGCTAGTAGCCTAGTCAAAGATACATCAGGGCAATATTGGCTCTCCACATTGTGTTACAGATCAATGGAGAAAAAAAAAGTAAACCTTAAATTTGTAGGTTTAAAATATCTCCCTAGTGACCAGGGTTGACTTATTTTAAGAAATGCCATCGATTGGTGGATATAAAGTCTAAGATCTTTGATAGGCTGACAAAGCATTTGTTCTAGGATGTGATCATTGCCACCTACCTGGGAGGTTAGCATAAGGCTAACGTGTGGCATATTATCTGATGGGACCAACTGCTATTTAGCGTTGTCACATGCAGGTCAATCGACAATATTAATTGGGCGATACGCATTTTGAGCCGGAGAAACTGTTTAAATTTGAATGGTTGCTTATGTTCGTAATTATCGCACCCTTGTATGCTATGTTTATCTCACTTGAGTTGTGTTCTGATTATGAGGGGGGTCCTTGATGAAAAAAGGAGTCCCCTGCCCCAGAAAAAAATTTGAGAACCCCTGCCCTATTTTAGTGCACAACTTTTGACAACTTTTCTGGTCAAGAGTAGAGCACCATATATGGAATAGGTTGCCATTTGGGGAGTAGACACAGCTTCACCTGGACAGGCAGGTGACCAAGACGATGTAGACACAGCCTCACCTGGACAGGCAGGTGACCAAGACGATGTAGACACAGCCTCACCTGGACAGGCAGGTGACCAAGACGATGTAGACACAGCTTCACCTGGACAGGCAGGTGACCAAGACGATGTAGACACAGCCTCACCTGGACAGGCAGGTGACCAAGACGATGTAGACACAGCCTCACCTGGACAGGCAGGTGACCAAGACGATGTAGACACAGCCTCACCTGGACAGGCAGGTGACCAAGACGATGTAGACACAGCCTCACCTGGACAGGCAGGTGACCAAGACGATGTAGACACAGCCTCACCTGGACAGGCAGGTGACCAAGACGATGTAGACACAGCCTCACCTGGACAGGCAGGTGACCAAGACGATGTAGACACAGCCTCACCTGGACAGGCAGGTGACCAAGACGATGTAGACACAGCTTCACCTGGACAGGCAGGTGACCAAGACGATGTAGACACAGCCTCACCTGGACAGGCAGGTGACCAAGACGATGTAGACACAGCTTCACCTGGACAGGCAGGTGACCAAGACGATGTAGACACAGCTTCACCTGGACAGGCAGGTGACCAAGACGATGTAGACACAGCTTCACCTGGACAGGCAGGTGACCAAGACGATGTAGACACAGCCTCACCTGGACAGGCAGGTGACCAAGACGATGTAGACACAGCCTCACCTGGACAGGCAGGTGACCAAGACGATGTAGACACAGCTTCACCTGGACAGGCAGGTGACCAAGACGATGTAGACACAGCTTCACCTGGACAGGCAGGTGACCAAGACGATGTAGACACAGCCTCACCTGGACAGGCAGGTGACCAAGACGATGTAGACACAGCCTCACCTGGACAGGCAGGTGACCAAGACGATGTAGACACAGCCTCACCTGGACAGGCAGGTGACCAAGACGATGTAGACACAGCCTCACCTGGACAGGCAGGTGACCAAGACGATGTAGACACAGCCTCACCTGGACAGGCAGGTGACCAAGACGATGTAGACACAGCCTCACCTGGACAGGCAGGTGACCAAGACGATGTAGACACAGCTTCACCTGGACAGGCAGGTGACCAAGACGATGTAGACACAGCTTCACCTGGACAGGCAGGTGACCAAGACGATGTAGACACAGCCTCACCTGGACAGGCAGGTGACCAAGACGATGTAGACACAGCCTCACCTGGACAGGCAGGTGACCAAGACGATGTAGACACAGCCTCACCTGGACAGGCAGGTGACCAAGACGATGTAGACACAGCCTCACCTGGACAGGCAGGTGACCAAGACGATGTAGACACAGCCTCACCTGGACAGGCAGGTGACCAAGACGATGTAGACACAGCTTCACCTGGACAGGCAGGTGACCAAGACGATGTAGACACAGCTTCACCTGGACAGGCAGGTGACCAAGACGATGTAGACACAGCTTCACCTGGACAGGCAGGTGACCAAGACGATGTAGACACAGCTTCACCTGGACAGGCAGGTGACCAAGACGATGTAGACACAGCTTCACCTGGACAGGCAGGTGACCAAGACGATGTAGACACAGCTTCACCTGGACAGGCAGGTGACCAAGACGATGTAGACACAGCCTCACCTGGACAGGCAGGTGACCAAGACGATGTAGACACAGCCTCACCTGGACAGGCAGGTGACCAAGACGATGTAGACACAGCCTCACCTGGACAGGCAGGTGACCAAGACGATGTAGACACAGCCTCACCTGGACAGGCAGGTGACCAAGACGATGTAGACACAGCCTCACCTGGACAGGCAGGTGACCAAGACGATGTAGACACAGCCTCACCTGGACAGGCAGGTGACCAAGACGATGTAGACACAGCTTCACCTGGACAGGCAGGTGACCAAGACGATGTAGACACAGCTTCACCTGGACAGGCAGGTGACCAAGACGATGTAGACACAGCTTCACCTGGACAGGCAGGTGACCAAGACGATGTAGACACAGCTTCACCTGGACAGGCAGGTGACCAAGACGATGTAGACACAGCTTCACCTGGACAGGCAGGTGACCAAGACGATGTAGACACAGCCTCACCTGGACAGGCAGGTGACCAAGACGATGTAGACACAGCTTCACCTGGACAGGCAGGTGACCAAGACGATGTAGACACAGCCTCACCTGGACAGGCAGGTGACCAAGACGATGTAGACACAGCCTCACCTGGACAGGCAGGTGACCAAGACGATGTAGACACAGCCTCACCTGGACAGGCAGGTGACCAAGACGATGTAGACACAGTCACCTGGACAGGCAGGTGACCAAGACGATGTAGACACAGCCTCACCTGGACAGGCAGGTGACCAAGACGATGTAGACACAGCTTCACCTGGACAGGCAGGTGACCAAGACGATGTAGACACAGCTTCACCTGGACAGGCAGGTGACCAAGACGATGTAGACACAGCTTCACCTGGACAGGCAGGTGACCAAGACGATGTAGACACAGCTTCACCTGGACAGGCAGGTGACCAAGACGATGTAGACACCTCACCTGGACAGGCAGGTGACCAAGACGATGTAGACACAGCCTCACCTGGACAGGCAGGTGACCAAGACGATGTAGACACAGCCTCACCTGGACAGGCAGGTGACCAAGACGATGTAGACACAGCTTCACCTGGACAGGCAGGTGACCAAGACGATGTAGACACAGCTTCACCTGGACAGGCAGGTGACCAAGACGATGTAGACACAGCTTCACCTGGACAGGCAGGTGACCAAGACGATGTAGACACAGCCTCACCTGGACAGGCAGGTGACCAAGACGATGTAGACACAGCCTCACCTGGACAGGCAGGTGACCAAGACGATGTAGACACAGCCTCACCTGGACAGGCAGGTGACCAAGACGATGTAGACACAGCTTCACCTGGACAGGCAGGTGACCAAGACGATGTAGACACAGCTTCACCTGGACAGGCAGGTGACCAAGACGATGTAGACACAGCCTCACCTGGACAGGCAGGTGACCAAGACGATGTAGACACAGCCTCACCTGGACAGGCAGGTGACCAAGACGATGTAGACACAGCCTCACCTGGACAGGCAGGTGACCAAGACGATGTAGACACAGCTTCACCTGGACAGGCAGGTGACCAAGACAATGTAGACACAGCTTCACCTGGACAGGCAGGTGACCAAGACAATGTAGACACAGCTTCACCTGGACAGGCAGGTGACCAAGACAATGTAGACACAGCCTCACCTGGACAGGCAGGTGACCAAGACGATGTAGACACAGCTTCACCTGGACAGGCAGGTGACCAAGACGATGTAGACACAGCCTCACCTGGACAGGCAGGTGACCAAGACGATGTAGACACAGCCTCACCTGGACAGGCAGGGGACCAAGACGATGTAGACACAGCTTCACCTGGACAGGCAGGTGACCAAGACGATGTAGACACAGCTTTACCTGGACAGGCAGGTGACCAAGACGATGTAGACACAGCCTCACCTGGACAGGCAGGTGACCAAGACGGTGTAGACACAGCCTCACCTGGACAGGCAGGTGACCAAGACGATGTAGACACAGCTTCACCTGGACAGGCAGGTGACCAAGACGATGTAGACACAGCTTCACCTGGACAGGCAGGTGACCAAGACGATGTAGACACAGCTTCACCTGGACAGGCAGGTGACCAAGACGATGTAGACACAGCCTCACCTGGACAGGCAGGTGACCAAGACGATGTAGACACAGCCTCACCTGGACAGGCAGGTGACCAAGACCAAGATCTGTAAACTCATAACACAAACACATGCTTTTGGGTCGGGAACCGGACCCATAGGAACAACCACACCTGTATCTGTACCTGTACAGCCGTACCAGCATGCTCTATAACTGGGCTTGGCAACAGGAGGCCCAACAGGCAGCTTTTTTAAAGGCTGTTAAAAATCACCAGGAATTCAGCTAAAATTTGTTTAATTTAGTAAATATGTTCAATTATTTTTGGGCTTAGGCCTCGATTCAATCCGATCAAACCCACACAGCTGATGTTTTGACCTTTGTCGAGAGGTGGAACTACGTTGGAGAGGTCAAACATTTCTGTCACCTTAATGGAGGTGTAGATTTACATCTCACATTCCAGTGTTCCAACATCTGAACAAATCTGCATTGGGATTTCTCTTAATTAATTCGACGCCGTGCAACCAATGACAATGGTCGCTTTAGGTTACAATGCCAGGATCCACGTGTGGATTTCACGTCTCTAACGCAGTTCCACCTACGATACCGCCAAAATGTAAATATTAGTATAGAGTTATGTTCTGTCCCCCCCCTCCCCCGACCATCTGCTCCGACATAAATCGGGCCTGCGTCTGAATGTAGGCGCATCTTGTTGTTTTATAGGATCACGGGACACTGCTTCCACTACAGATTATGTTCCCTCACTTTGCTTAATTAAAAAAGGGATTGTTATTTAATAAACACATTCTGTGAATGTCTGGAAGAACAATTTTTTTTTGTATTATTTTTTTTTTGTTGTCTGGAAGAACAAATGGATTTGTTTATTTTATTTTTTGTCGATAAAGTTTGACAAGTTTTGTATGTTGTCAATGTTTTAGTGAACGTGCATGCAGTACATCGAGAAAGTTATTTTGAATGGAAATGGATGTTTTTAAAAGAAGGAAAATGATTTATTTTTTTTAACTCTTATTTAATATATTTATAGCTGTTTATAACTGCTAGGAATTGTAGCATGTATGAATACCTGGTTTTATGTCATGTATCATCTGTGTACACTGGTGAATCCCTGGTCTATTATAATATATCAATATTTTTTTGTACGTCTTCTTCTTTGTTTTAGTCTTCTAATCTTAATCTAGAGAACCACTGTATAAATATAATCAATTATTAACCTCACATTAGCATATTAGCGTATAGTATAATACATTATTCATCTCACATTAGCATATTAGCATATAAACACTGGTGTGAGTGTCTTTCATCTCCTGTCTTTTTATATAACGACATGTAACGATTGTTTAAAGATAAGCGTGATTAAAACTAAGATCCTATCTTAAACCCAAATCTGTACAGATGTCCGACTTGGTTTGTTCTGATCAAAGGGGTTGTAAAAAAGCAAGGAAACAGCCCCATGTTTGTTGTTTCAGTATGTATAGCATACGATGCTAACGTATCCCTCAGTGTTCTATAGGCCAGTGTGTATCTTCTCTGAAACGGGACCAACAACCATAAAACAATTCATAGCCTTTTTTACGATACAATGGCTTGAGTGACACATGTTCAGAACAAACGGAGAAGATTCCATGACGGGCCTCAATACAATAGACATTTCCACTGCGTCACTCACCTCCTTCCAACTCTCAAAATGTAATTTTCCTGCTCGTTCGGATGCAATCATCTGAAATCATGTGTCCACAGACCTGCGTTCTACAAAAATTCAATCAAGGATTTTCTTGTCCAACAATAGAGGAACGGTTTTGGTCTGGCCACTGAAAAAAAAAAATGGATTTTAAAATACTATATTTTAAAGATCAGGGTTAGAAACCACTTTATCTACCCGGAAAGGGACATTAATATTGTCTTTACATGAACATATAGTATTAAATTACAGCAATGTGTATATATAAACCCTGAGAAGCCCATTCTAAACCCATTATCAAGGCAGCCTTACTGTAAAGTGTTACCAGCAATGTTCTAGTCTATTAGGAGTGTGGTATATTGCTGTCAGGCTGATCCGTGTCTATTAGGAGTGTGGTATATTGGTGTCAGGCTGATCAGTGTCTATTAGGAGTGTGGTATATTGCTGTCAGGCTGATCAGTGTCTATTAGGAGTGTGGTATATTGGTGTCAGGCTGATCAGTGTCTATTAGGAGTGTGGTATATTGGTGTCAGGCTGATCCGTGTCTATTAGGAGTGTGGTATATTGGTGTCAGGCTGATCAGTGTCTATTAGGAGTGTGGTATATTGGTGTCAGGCTGATCAGTGTCTATTAGGAATGTGGTATATTGATGTCAGGCTGATCAGTGTCTATTAGGAATGTGGTATATTGGTGTCAGGCTGATCAGTGTCTGTTATGAGTGTGGTATATTGGTGTCAGGCTGATCAGTGGAAGGTGTGTGGTATATTGGTGTCAGGCTGATCAGTGGAAGTGTGTGTTGTATATTGGTGTCAGGCTGATCAGTGGAAGGTGTGTGGTATATTGGTGTCAGGTTGATCAGTGTCTATTATGAGTGTGGTATATTGGTGTCAGGCTGATCAGTGGAAGTGTGTGTGTGAGCAGCTGTGATGGCACATCTCTACGAACACACTCAAGGGACACTTACGTTGTAGACTAAGACAACAATAGACGGTGTGTACAGGCATGCTTGCTTTGTGTGCTTCCAGAACAACGAGTCTTTCCACGTGACGTGCGACAAGCGTCAAACACCGTCACTACATCCTGGATGTTTAATCGACAGTCAGCATTTTACTTAATTAATGTTTGATCTAAGTTAATGTTTAGCCAGCCTGCAGGCATTCCAAACACACATTGGCCAATAGTTTTTCAGAGCACTCGGCCAGACCCTTTGCTCTTTGTCAACCGGAGAGAGCATGTGAAGTACTGCTCATAATTTATGGAGATACTGTCTCGTTCGTTTTTTTTTTAGGAAGTTGTTTGTAACACCTGGATTCAAATACCACTTGACTTTAGAATGCCCGGAGTGTGAGGTGGGCGGGGTTTGCACTTTTGAGACTTTTCTATTGGGTTCCATTGCAACAGGCAAGCTCAATCAAGCACAGATAACAGTATTTTAAAAATTATTTTGAATACTATTTGAAGCCATGTCTGGCGTGTAACAGGCTATCTCATGTTGGCAACCTGCTGTCAAACATTCCAACCTGCCTTCTATGTTCTCTTGTATGAGCGAGTTCAGGTCTTTATATGGACCTGAACTCGCACTGATGATCTATCTACAGGTGGTCATACCATCGACAAACTATCTGTTGATGAGCAACCGCTTGCTAAGGTTTACAGGTTAGGTTTAGAATAAGGGTTAGGGTTAAGATAAGGGTTAGTAAGTAGTTAGTTGAAATGTTGTTGACAGTTATTGAACATCTACAAATCATTTCTTTGGGACTCTGCAACAGAAAAAAAGTGGTACACAAGTTAATTCCCCGCCGTCACTATGGATAAAACGAGTGAAGGGCCTCTGACTGTTTCTATGGTGACCAGAGCCATCCTGGGTTACCAGGATCTAAGTTAACTCTGTGTGTTCTGGTTTTGGCTAGATGGAGTACAGCTAAGGACTTACAGTACTTGGGTCCCCTGAGGAAAAAACTGTTATCTGTTATCAAACAAATGAAGAACTTGTTTTTTCTTCCAAGTGGCTATGGAATACGACATTTTAGGTGTAGATTTAATAAGATCAAGTGTTACCCAGTAATAGAAGACACCCGCATAGTGGATGTTTTAGCAGTGGGACTGCATTGGAGCCTTTAAATGAGTGAGCAACTGCTCTTGCATCATTGTTACAAAGTGATGACCGTCCCATTCCTGTTAGAAGTTCAAAACTAGCCTATATTGAAATAATTACGCTCAAATAAAAAAAAAATAAGTTCTATCATTCTAATCATTCTAATTCTAATTCTAATCATTCTAATTCTAATTCTAATCGTTCTAATCAGGGTGTAGATGACATCTCACATTCCAGCGTTTCGAACACGTAAACAAGACAAAGAAAAAAGTAGGAGCACCATTTTGTTTTTTGTTGTTGTTTTTGATAACAAGGCGTTTCTGTGTAGTAATGACGGTTATGAATCTGTGCTCAGTGAGTTCTCCACATTTAGGGGGTTGCCGTAGTGAAGGAATCAAAGAAACAATTATCTGGGTGGGTTTTTTTCTCGTAAATTAAAATTCCAGGTTGCAGAGCCAAAATATTTAGGTGCGTATGCTAATGCTAATATTTATGCTAATGCTAATGCTAATATTTATGCTAATGTCCCTCCGTGCAGCACTGGTGGATTTGACAGCTCCGACAACGTCAAAACCTCAGCTATGCGGATGTCGGCTAAAGCGGATCTGATTGAATCGGGCCCCTTATTGCCTTTTACACTATCGGAATGCGCTTTCATGTCATTGTTGTTGTTGGGACAACCCGAGGTACCTAAAGCTATGAATCTGAAGTGTTAATTTGGGATTATAATTTCTCCCAAGTGGGGTCCCCCTCCATTTTCTAGTGTCAATTTGGAATTGTTTGCAGAAAAAGTTTGTGAGTCCGACATCGGAGGAGAGCAGGACTACCGACCAGATATGCAGGGCACTTGTCTGACCCCCAGGGGGCCCCCCAACCCAAAGAATACAATACAAATC
>NW_027258618.1:0-63656 GCF_045791955.1 Oncorhynchus clarkii lewisi
AGTGGGGGTTGGAGGGAGAGAGGAGCTGGCTTTTGCCAACCCACCCGCTGAGGTCTGTCGAGACCCCCGGGGGTCCGGCGGTTTCAGGGTTCCATTTGTGGGTTATCGCTTCTCGGCCTTTTGGCTCAGATCAAGCTTGACACCGAGGTGTCCCAGAGCCCGCTGAGCCAAAAGGTCGAAGGAAGTCCGGAGGGAGGAAGGTTTATTGTTTTGTGGCGTAGAAATTGTTTTTTGGCGTTCCCGGTCTGCAAGAGGCTTCTTCCTTTTTTGAAGAGAGCTTGAAAACTGAGAAAATGGCGAGAGATGTACCAAGAAGAATGTTTCCAGGGATTGGGATTGCGAACACTGTAAGGTTTGCATGGAGCAAAATGGACTCAGAGCCGTTCGTGAGAGAGAAGTTTGGCAGAGCTGTCTTGATGGGGGAGCTAAAGTTGGCAGTCAAAGATGTTATGTGCTTTCAGGATAACCCGTCGGAGAAAGCCTTTGATGTTACATTTTTTACAGAGGAGGTGCATGAGGACATCATGAAGAAGGTGAGGGCTGCGGGAGGTGAGAGCCCTATATGCAATTATGAGGTCACAAGCCTGGCCAAGAATAATTTTAGACTGGTGACTGTAAACATTTATAATCCCCACGTCAAGGACGAGGAGGTGAGGGCATTCCTGGGGAGGTTTATGGAAAACGTTTCTTCGGCAAGGCTCCTCAGGGACTCCCTGGGGTTTTGGACTGGGAGGAGGTGTTTTCAGGCACTCCTCAGGGAGGACCCAAAGGGGTTGGGAGGTTACCTCCATCCTCCAGCAATGTTCTCCCTGGGGGCTGACAGGGGGACATTGTTTTATGCCCGTCAGCCTCCGTTCTGCAGGCGGTGTATGGCCTATGGCCATACCCTGGCCTCGTGTGAAGCCAGGAGGTGCAGGTTCTGTGGTTCAGAGGAGCACGAGGCCAGGGACTGTGCCGAGCCGAAGAAATGCCACGGGTGTGGCTCGGTAGCGCACCTGTGGCGGGACTGCCCGGCTCGGCGGAGGTCATACGCGTCTGCAGCTGGGGGGGGAGCGAGAGCGGGGGATGGAGGAAGACAAGAGCCGGAAGACACAGGCGGAAGGACTGCACAGAAGGAGTCGGAGAAAGGAGAAGAAAAGGAGAGTGCGGGGACAGAAGGAGAGGTGGACGGGATAGTAGGAGAGGAGGCCGGGACAGAAGGAGAGGTGGCCGGGATGGAAGGAGAGATGGATGGGACAGAAGGAGAGGTGGTCGGTACAGAAGGAGAGGAGAACGGGATGGAAGGAGAGGTGGTCGGAATAGAGGAAGGGAAGGAGGTGGAAGGAGAAAAGAAGAAGAAAAAGAAGAAGAAGACTGCGACGAGGATGGAGGAGAGTGAGGAGATGGTGAGAGGCGAGAGACCAGAGGAGACAACAGTGGAGAGAAAGGAGGTGGAGGAGGGTTTGGAGAAAGAACCGGAAGGAGAGACGGAAAGGCGAAGGGGGGTGAAGAATTGGGAGGGGAGTGGAGTGTCGAAGGAAAGGCTGGAGGAGTTGAGAGGGATGGTGAGGAATTTGGTAGAAAAGGAAATGGGGAAGGCAAAGGAGAAGGAAGGAACGGTGTGTGACGTTGGATATCGAAGTCCTTTTATGAATGATCCTCCGTGCAAGAGGCCAAAGAAGGTGGTGGACAGCAGGTGGAGGAGGGGTGGTAAAAAGGGGGGGGGGGCAGTGCGGGGGGATGGGGAGGCAGCGGGGCCCTCGTGGGCTCCATCTTCCTCATCTTTTAGACCCCTCGCTGAGCTTGACCTCCCAGGGATGGCCCAAAGCTGGATGATGGAGGGAGAGTCGGACTTTCTCTTTGGGGATGAAGCGTCCCCGGTCCGGAGTCCGGAGCAGGGGGGGGTGATGGACTTGAGGGTGGGGCAGGTGCCGGGGGTTGTTGCTGTATTCAGCGGAGGGGGGACGGTGGGAGATGGGAGCAATGTAGGGCCACAGTTAGACGAGTTAGACGGGATAGAGAAGGGGAGCAATGGGTGAGTTTTTGTTGTAAAATAGGTGGGGTAAAAGTTAGCAGTTTTGGACTGATTTTTTGTGTTTGGTTGATAGAAGATATTTAAGTTAATGGGATAATGAAGATTATTGTTTGGTAATTTGGATTTGGTAAATAGTTTATTAGTTATGGAATGATTATTTGTAGTGTGGTGTATTTGGATATTTAAGTTGATGGAATTGTGAAAGTGTATTGTTTGGTGTTTGAAGATAATAAATATATTTTGTAAAAAAAAAATCTGTTCTTATCAGTTTAATATCTGATACGTCCCCCATCGGGGGACTACATATTAAATGGATTTTTCGAACAGGGAGTCGGAAATGGGGCTTGCTCCGTCCGCTCCACGCATCGACCCGGTATTGCAGTACCTCCGGGAACGGTGCAACACTTTTCTTCCGTTGTCAAGGAAAAATGCAAATTCACAAAGCTCTGTAAACAGCTGGCTAGCTAGCTAGCTGGCTAGCTAGCAGAAGAAGAGAAGGAAAGAAACATTCAAACTGAAAGAAAGGCGAAGCGCTCTTCAATGGGGTCCCCCGTTTCCCGCCATTTTACTTAAAAAAAAAAAAAAAAAAAAAAAAAAAAAAGAATTGGGGCCAGGATTGTGTGTGTGTGTCTCTCTCTCTCTCTCTCTCTCTCTCTCTCTCTCTCTCTCTCTCTCTCTCTCTCTCTCTCTCTCTCTCTCTCTCTCTGTCTCTCTGTGCCTCTGTGTCTGTGACCTTCTTTTTATCCACAGACAGCCCTCGAAAACTTGGAAGAGTGGGTTCCGGGAGCACCCGCGGGAACCCTGCCTAGAGTGCACAGAGTGTGTCTCGGGCCCCGACCTCTTGACTTCCATATGACTCTGGTTTCTCTTCATTACGCACAAGCCTTTCGCCTTTTACTAAAGACTTCCGTGGAGAGGAACACTTACGAGTTCAACGTATTTTTGGAGCGGCTTTGCTTCTTGCAGAGCCCGGTATCTTGTTTCAAGGGAAATTGACAGAGATGGGCCAGGATAGTGACTTAAAGACGCATTAGCGACTTTTTCCAAAAAACACCTGCCTGTTTGTTGCCAGGGAAACGGTGGTTGGTTGGTTGGTTGGTTGGTTGAGTGGGGGTTGGAGGGAGAGAGGAGCTGGCTTTTGCCAACCCACCCGCTGAGGTCTGTCGAGACCCCCGGGGGTCCGGCGGTTTCAGGGTTCCATTTGTGGGTTATCGCTTCTCGGCCTTTTGGCTCAGATCAAGCTCGGTACTGAGGTGCCCCAGAGCCCGCTGAGTCAGAAGGTCGAAGTAGGAGGGCGATAAAGGTTAATTCCTTTGAGCGGAGACTGGCTTCTGGGTTTTGCTTGTAAAGAGCTTTGGTTGCTATTGAACAAGCCTTTGTGCCGGAGGAGAAGGAAAGGATGACTACTCACATGTCAGTCCCGGGAATTGGACTTGCAAATACGGTGCGATTTGCATGGAGGGAAAAGGATACGGAGCCTTTGGGAAGAGAGGAGTTTGGGAGGACCGTGCTGATGGGGATGCTCAAGCTGGGTGTGAAAGAGGTTTTCTGCCTACAGGAGAATGCAGCGGAGAGAGCTTTTGAGGTCACCTTCTACCAAGAGGGAAAACATGATGAGACCATGCGGAAGGCGAGAGCGTTGGAGAAGGAAAGACCCTTATGCCAGTATGTGGTGAGAAGCTTGGCCAAGAATAATTTTAGAATAATAACGGTGAAGATGTATAACCCTTTTGTGAAGGAAGAGGACGTGAGAGCATTTTTGGGGAGATACACGACCAACATCTCCTCAGCAAGGCTCCTGAAGGACACCCTTGGGTTTTGGGACGGGAGGAGAAGTTTTCAGGCGCTCCTCAAGGAAGATCCGGGGGGTATAGGAGGTTACCTCCATCCTCCAGCTATGTTCTCCCTGGGGGCTGACAGGGGGACATTGTATTACGCGCGTCAGCCTCCGTTCTGCAGGCGGTGTATGGCCTACGGCCATATACTAGCCTCGTGCAGCAAGATGAAGTGTAGGTACTGTGGGTCGGGTGAGCACGAGGCTGGGGACTGTGTCGAGCCGAGGACATGCCACGGGTGTGGCTCGGCAGCGCACCTGTGGCGGGACTGCCCGGCTCGGCGGGGGTCATACGCGTCTGCAGCTGGGGGAGCGAGAGCGGAGGGTGGAGGAAGACGAGGAAGAGAGGAGCCGGAAGATGGGGGTGGAAGGACTGCACAGAAGGAGTCGGAGGGTGGAGGAGAAAAAGAGGAGAAGAGAGCTGGGGCAGAGAAAGAAGACGGGATGGAAGAAGAGGAGGACGGGACAGAAGGAGAGGTGGTTGGGACAGAAGAAGAGGTGGCCGGGATGGAAGGAGAAGGAGTCGGAATAGAGGTTGGGAAGGAGGTTGAAGGAGAAAAGGAAAAGAAAAAGAAGAAGAAGAAGACGGCGACGAGGATGGAGGAGAGGGTGAGAGTGGAGAGTCCGGAGAAGACAACAGGGGAGAGGGAGGAGACGGAGGAGGTTGTAGAGATGGAACCAGAAGGAGAGGCGGCCGGAATGGAGGAAGGGAAGGGGGTAACAGGTGAAAAGAAGAAGATGGTGATGGGGGATGGGATGGTGAGTGTGAAGAGGGCAGAGTTGGAGGAACTGAAAGGCATAATGAAGGCTTTAGTAGAGAGAAAAAAGGAAGAGGAAAAGGCAAAGGAGAAGGAAAGAGCTGGGGTTCACGAGGGACATGCGGCCCCTTTCAACCCTCCGTGCAAGAGGGCAAAGAAGGTGGGGAGGAGGAGGGGTGAAAAGAAGGGGGATGGGGAGGTGGCGGGGCCCTCGTGGGCTCCGTCTCCATCTTCCTTTAAACCCCTCTCAGAGCTTGACCTCCCGGGTATGGCTCGGAGCTGGATGATGGAGGGGGAGGCGGATTTCCTCTTTTTGGAGGCCACGTCCCCGGTTCGGAGTCCGGAGGAGGGGGGGGTGATGGACTTGAGTGTGGGGCAGGCGCCGGGTGGCGTTGCTGTGTTCAGGGGAGGGGGGGCGGTGGGAAATGGGGGGGATGTAGGGGATTCACGTGTGGAGGTGAGGTCACAGTTGGTCGGGGCAGAGAAGAAGAGCACTGGGTGAGTGATTGTGGTAATAGAGGTGATGTAATTTGATAGTCTGTAGGTTATTGATTATTTGGTTTTTGGATATGGTTATAGTTGATTCATTTTTGAATGATTATTTGTAGTTTGTTGAAATTGGATATTTAAGTTGACTGAATTTTGGAAATGTATTGTTTGGTTATTGAACGTAATAAATATATTTTGTAAAAAAAAAAAAATCTGTTCTTATCAGTTTAATATCTGATACGTCCCCCATCGGGGGACTACATATTAAATGGATTTTTCGAACAGGGAGTCGGAAATGGGGCTTGCTCCGTCCGCTCCACGCATCGACCCGGTATTGCAGTACCTCCGGGAACGGTGCAACACTTTTCTTCCGTTGTCAAGGAAAAATGCAAATTCACAAAGCTCTGTAAACAGCTGGCTAGCTAGCTAGCTGGCTAGCTAGCAGAAGAAGAGAAGGAAAGAAACATTCAAACTGAAAGAAAGGCGAAGCGCTCTTCAATGGGGTCCCCCGTTTCCCGCCATTTTACTTAAAAAAAAAAAAAAAAAAAAGAATTGGGGCCAGGATTGTGTGTGTGTGTGTCTCTCTCTCTCTCTCTCTCTCTCTCTCTCTCTCTCTCTCTCTCTCTCTCTCTCTCTCTCTCTCTCTCTCTCTCTCTCTCTCTCTCTCTCTCTCTCTCTCTCTCTCTGTCTCTCTGTGCCTCTGTGTCTGTGACCTTCTTTTTATCCACAGACAGCCCTCGAAAACTTGGAAGAGTGGGTTCCGGGAGCACCCGCGGGAACCCTGCCTAGAGTGCACAGAGTGTGTCTCGGGCCCCGACCTCTTGACTTCCATATGACTCTGGTTTCTCTTCATTACGCACAAGCCTTTCGCCTTTTACTAAAGACTTCCGTGGAGAGGAACACTTACGAGTTCAACGTATTTTTGGAGCGGCTTTGCTTCTTGCAGAGCCCGGTATCTTGTTTCAAGGGAAATTGACAGAGATGGGCCAGGATAGTGACTTAAAGACGCATTAGCGACTTTTTCCAAAAAACACCTGCCTGTTTGTTGCCAGGGAAACGGTGGTTGGTTGGTTGGTTGGTTGGTTGAGTGGGGGTTGGAGGGAGAGAGGAGCTGGCTTTTGCCAACCCACCCGCTGAGGTCTGTCGAGACCCCCGGGGGTCCGGCGGTTTCAGGGTTCCATTTGTGGGTTATCGCTTCTCGGCCTTTTGGCTCAGATCAAGTGTAGTATCTGTTCTTATCAGTTTAATATCTGATACGTCCCCCATCGGGGGACTACATATTAAATGGATTTTTCGAACAGGGAGTCGGAAATGGGGCTTGCTCCGTCCGCTCCACGCATCGACCCGGTATTGCAGTACCTCCGGGAACGGTGCAACACTTTTCTTCCGTTGTCAAGGAAAAATGCAAATTCACAAAGCTCTGTAAACAGCTGGCTAGCTAGCTAGCTGGCTAGCTAGCAGAAGAAGAGAAGGAAAGAAACATTCAAACTGAAAGAAAGGCGAAGCGCTCTTCAATGGGGTCCCCCGTTTCCCGCCATTTTACTTAAAAAAAAAAAAAAAAAAAAAAAAAAAAAAAAAGAATTGGGGCCAGGATTGTGTGTGTGTGTGTCTCTCTCTCTCTCTCTCTCTCTCTCTCTCTCTCTCTCTCTCTCTCTCTCTCTCTCTCTCTCTCTCTCTCTCTCTCTCTCTCTCTCTCTCTCTCTCTCTCTCTCTCTCTCTCTCTCTCTCTCTGTCTCTCTGTGCCTCTGTGTCTGTGACCTTCTTTTTATCCACAGACAGCCCTCGAAAACTTGGAAGAGTGGGTTCCGGGAGCACCCGCGGGAACCCTGCCTAGAGTGCACAGAGTGTGTCTCGGGCCCCGACCTCTTGACTTCCATATGACTCTGGTTTCTCTTCATTACGCACAAGCCTTTCGCCTTTTACTAAAGACTTCCGTGGAGAGGAACACTTACGAGTTCAACGTATTTTTGGAGCGGCTTTGCTTCTTGCAGAGCCCGGTATCTTGTTTCAAGGGAAATTGACAGAGATGGGCCAGGATAGTGACTTAAAGACGCATTAGCGACTTTTTCCAAAAAACACCTGCCTGTTTGTTGCCAGGGAAACGGTGGTTGGTTGGTTGGTTGGTTGGTTGAGTGGGGGTTGGAGGGAGAGAGGAGCTGGCTTTTGCCAACCCACCCGCTGAGGTCTGTCGAGACCCCCGGGGGTCCGGCGGTTTCAGGGTTCCATTTGTGGGTTATCGTTTCTCGGCCTTTTGGCTCAGATCAAGCTTGACACCGAGGTGTCCCAGAGCCCGCTGAGCCAAAAGGTCGAAGGAAGTCCGGAGGGAGGAAGGTTTATTGTTTTGTGGCGTAGAAATTGTTTTTTGGCGTTCCCGGTCTGCAAGAGGCTTCTTCCTTTTTTGAAGAGAGCTTGAAAACTGAGAAAATGGCGAGAGATGTACCAAGAAGAATGTTTCCAGGGATTGGGATTGCGAACACTGTAAGGTTTGCATGGAGCAAAATGGACTCAGAGCCGTTCGTGAGAGAGAAGTTTGGCAGAGCTGTCTTGATGGGGGAGCTAAAGTTGGCAGTCAAAGATGTTATGTGCTTTCAGGATAACCCGTCGGAGAAAGCCTTTGATGTTACATTTTTTACAGAGGAGGTGCATGAGGACATCATGAAGAAGGTGAGGGCTGCGGGAGGTGAGAGCCCTATATGCAATTATGAGGTCACAAGCCTGGCCAAGAATAATTTTAGACTGGTGACTGTAAACATTTATAATCCCCACGTCAAGGACGAGGAGGTGAGGGCATTCCTGGGGAGGTTTATGGAAAACGTTTCTTCGGCAAGGCTCCTCAGGGACTCCCTGGGGTTTTGGACTGGGAGGAGGTGTTTTCAGGCACTCCTCAGGGAGGACCCAAAGGGGTTGGGAGGTTACCTCCATCCTCCAGCAATGTTCTCCCTGGGGGCTGACAGGGGGACATTGTTTTATGCCCGTCAGCCTCCGTTCTGCAGGCGGTGTATGGCCTATGGCCATACCCTGGCCTCGTGTGAAGCCAGGAGGTGCAGGTTCTGTGGTTCAGAGGAGCACGAGGCCAGGGACTGTGCCGAGCCGAAGAAATGCCACGGGTGTGGCTCGGTAGCGCACCTGTGGCGGGACTGCCCGGCTCGGCGGAGGTCATACGCGTCTGCAGCTGGGGGGGGAGCGAGAGCGGGGGATGGAGGAAGACAAGAGCCGGAAGACACAGGCGGAAGGACTGCACAGAAGGAGTCGGAGAAAGGAGAAGAAAAGGAGAGTGCGGGGACAGAAGGAGAGGTGGACGGGATAGTAGGAGAGGAGGCCGGGACAGAAGGAGAGGTGGCCGGGATGGAAGGAGAGATGGATGGGACAGAAGGAGAGGTGGTCGGTACAGAAGGAGAGGAGAACGGGATGGAAGGAGAGGTGGTCGGAATAGAGGAAGGGAAGGAGGTGGAAGGAGAAAAGAAGAAGAAAAAGAAGAAGAAGACTGCGACGAGGATGGAGGAGAGTGAGGAGATGGTGAGAGGCGAGAGACCAGAGGAGACAACAGTGGAGAGAAAGGAGGTGGAGGAGGGTTTGGAGAAAGAACCGGAAGGAGAGACGGAAAGGCGAAGGGGGGTGAAGAATTGGGAGGGGAGTGGAGTGTCGAAGGAAAGGCTGGAGGAGTTGAGAGGGATGGTGAGGAATTTGGTAGAAAAGGAAATGGGGAAGGCAAAGGAGAAGGAAGGAACGGTGTGTGACGTTGGATATCGAAGTCCTTTTATGAATGATCCTCCGTGCAAGAGGCCAAAGAAGGTGGTGGACAGCAGGTGGAGGAGGGGTGGTAAAAAGGGGGGGGGGGCAGTGCGGGGGGATGGGGAGGCAGCGGGGCCCTCGTGGGCTCCATCTTCCTCATCTTTTAGACCCCTCGCTGAGCTTGACCTCCCAGGGATGGCCCAAAGCTGGATGATGGAGGGAGAGTCGGACTTTCTCTTTGGGGATGAAGCGTCCCCGGTCCGGAGTCCGGAGCAGGGGGGGGTGATGGACTTGAGGGTGGGGCAGGTGCCGGGGGTTGTTGCTGTATTCAGCGGAGGGGGGACGGTGGGAGATGGGAGCAATGTAGGGCCACAGTTAGACGAGTTAGACGGGATAGAGAAGGGGAGCAATGGGTGAGTTTTTGTTGTAAAATAGGTGGGGTAAAAGTTAGCAGTTTTGGACTGATTTTTTGTGTTTGGTTGATAGAAGATATTTAAGTTAATGGGATAATGAAGATTATTGTTTGGTAATTTGGATTTGGTAAATAGTTTATTAGTTATGGAATGATTATTTGTAGTGTGGTGTATTTGGATATTTAAGTTGATGGAATTGTGAAAGTGTATTGTTTGGTGTTTGAAGATAATAAATATATTTTGTAAAAAAAAAAAAAAAAAATCTGTTCTTATCAGTTTAATATCTGATACGTCCCCCATCGGGGGACTACATATTAAATGGATTTTTCGAACAGGGAGTCGGAAATGGGGCTTGCTCCGTCCGCTCCACGCATCGACCCGGTATTGCAGTACCTCCGGGAACGGTGCAACACTTTTCTTCCGTTGTCAAGGAAAAATGCAAATTCACAAAGCTCTGTAAACAGCTGGCTAGCTAGCTAGCTGGCTAGCTAGCAGAAGAAGAGAAGGAAAGAAACATTCAAACTGAAAGAAAGGCGAAGCGCTCTTCAATGGGGTCCCCCGTTTCCCGCCATTTTACTTAAAAAAAAAAAAAAAAAAAAAAAAAAAAAAAAAAGAATTGGGGCCAGGATTGTGTGTGTGTGTGTGTCTCTCTCTCTCTCTCTCTCTCTCTCTCTCTCTCTCTCTCTCTCTCTCTCTCTCTCTCTCTCTCTCTCTCTCTCTCTCTCTCTCTCTCTCTCTCTCTCTCTCTGTCTCTCTGTGTCTCTCTGTGTCTGTGACCTTCTTTTTATCCACAGACAGCCCTCGAAAACTTGGAAGAGTGGGTTCCGGGAGCACCCGCGGGAACCCTGCCTAGAGTGCACAGAGTGTGTCTCGGGCCCCGACCTCTTGACTTCCATATGACTCTGGTTTCTCTTCATTACGCACAAGCCTTTCGCCTTTTACTAAAGACTTCCGTGGAGAGGAACACTTACGAGTTCAACGTATTTTTGGAGCGGCTTTGCTTCTTGCAGAGCCCGGTATCTTGTTTCAAGGGAAATTGACAGAGATGGGCCAGGATAGTGACTTAAAGACGCATTAGCGACTTTTTCCAAAAAACACCTGCCTGTTTGTTGCCAGGGAAACGGTGGTTGGTTGGTTGGTTGGTTGGTTGAGTGGGGGTTGGAGGGAGAGAGGAGCTGGCTTTTGCCAACCCACCCGCTGAGGTCTGTCGAGACCCCCGGGGGTCCGGCGGTTTCAGGGTTCCATTTGTGGGTTATCGCTTCTCGGCCTTTTGGCTCAGATCAAGCTTGACACCGAGGTGTCCCAGAGCCCGCTGAGCCAAAAGGTCGAAGGAAGTCCGGAGGGAGGAAGGTTTATTGTTTTGTGGCGTAGAAATTGTTTTTTGGCGTTCCCGGTCTGCAAGAGGCTTCTTCCTTTTTTGAAGAGAGCTTGAAAACTGAGAAAATGGCGAGAGATGTACCAAGAAGAATGTTTCCAGGGATTGGGATTGCGAACACTGTAAGGTTTGCATGGAGCAAAATGGACTCAGAGCCGTTCGTGAGAGAGAAGTTTGGCAGAGCTGTCTTGATGGGGGAGCTAAAGTTGGCAGTCAAAGATGTTATGTGCTTTCAGGATAACCCGTCGGAGAAAGCCTTTGATGTTACATTTTTTACAGAGGAGGTGCATGAGGACATCATGAAGAAGGTGAGGGCTGCGGGAGGTGAGAGCCCTATATGCAATTATGAGGTCACAAGCCTGGCCAAGAATAATTTTAGACTGGTGACTGTAAACATTTATAATCCCCACGTCAAGGACGAGGAGGTGAGGGCATTCCTGGGGAGGTTTATGGAAAACGTTTCTTCGGCAAGGCTCCTCAGGGACTCCCTGGGGTTTTGGACTGGGAGGAGGTGTTTTCAGGCACTCCTCAGGGAGGACCCAAAGGGGTTGGGAGGTTACCTCCATCCTCCAGCAATGTTCTCCCTGGGGGCTGACAGGGGGACATTGTTTTATGCCCGTCAGCCTCCGTTCTGCAGGCGGTGTATGGCCTATGGCCATACCCTGGCCTCGTGTGAAGCCAGGAGGTGCAGGTTCTGTGGTTCAGAGGAGCACGAGGCCAGGGACTGTGCCGAGCCGAAGAAATGCCACGGGTGTGGCTCGGTAGCGCACCTGTGGCGGGACTGCCCGGCTCGGCGGAGGTCATACGCGTCTGCAGCTGGGGGGGGAGCGAGAGCGGGGGATGGAGGAAGACAAGAGCCGGAAGACACAGGCGGAAGGACTGCACAGAAGGAGTCGGAGAAAGGAGAAGAAAAGGAGAGTGCGGGGACAGAAGGAGAGGTGGACGGGATAGTAGGAGAGGAGGCCGGGACAGAAGGAGAGGTGGCCGGGATGGAAGGAGAGATGGATGGGACAGAAGGAGAGGTGGTCGGTACAGAAGGAGAGGAGAACGGGATGGAAGGAGAGGTGGTCGGAATAGAGGAAGGGAAGGAGGTGGAAGGAGAAAAGAAGAAGAAAAAGAAGAAGAAGACTGCGACGAGGATGGAGGAGAGTGAGGAGATGGTGAGAGGCGAGAGACCAGAGGAGACAACAGTGGAGAGAAAGGAGGTGGAGGAGGGTTTGGAGAAAGAACCGGAAGGAGAGACGGAAAGGCGAAGGGGGGTGAAGAATTGGGAGGGGAGTGGAGTGTCGAAGGAAAGGCTGGAGGAGTTGAGAGGGATGGTGAGGAATTTGGTAGAAAAGGAAATGGGGAAGGCAAAGGAGAAGGAAGGAACGGTGTGTGACGTTGGATATCGAAGTCCTTTTATGAATGATCCTCCGTGCAAGAGGCCAAAGAAGGTGGTGGACAGCAGGTGGAGGAGGGGTGGTAAAAAGGGGGGGGGGGGGCAGTGCGGGGGGATGGGGAGGCAGCGGGGCCCTCGTGGGCTCCATCTTCCTCATCTTTTAGACCCCTCGCTGAGCTTGACCTCCCAGGGATGGCCCAAAGCTGGATGATGGAGGGAGAGTCGGACTTTCTCTTTGGGGATGAAGCGTCCCCGGTCCGGAGTCCGGAGCAGGGGGGGGTGATGGACTTGAGGGTGGGGCAGGTGCCGGGGGTTGTTGCTGTATTCAGCGGAGGGGGGACGGTGGGAGATGGGAGCAATGTAGGGCCACAGTTAGACGAGTTAGACGGGATAGAGAAGGGGAGCAATGGGTGAGTTTTTGTTGTAAAATAGGTGGGGTAAAAGTTAGCAGTTTTGGACTGATTTTTTGTGTTTGGTTGATAGAAGATATTTAAGTTAATGGGATAATGAAGATTATTGTTTGGTAATTTGGATTTGGTAAATAGTTTATTAGTTATGGAATGATTATTTGTAGTGTGGTGTATTTGGATATTTAAGTTGATGGAATTGTGAAAGTGTATTGTTTGGTGTTTGAAGATAATAAATATATTTTGTAAAAAAAAAAAAAAAAAAATCTGTTCTTATCAGTTTAATATCTGATACGTCCCCCATCGGGGGACTACATATTAAATGGATTTTTCGAACAGGGAGTCGGAAATGGGGCTTGCTCCGTCCGCTCCACGCATCGACCCGGTATTGCAGTACCTCCGGGAACGGTGCAACACTTTTCTTCCGTTGTCAAGGAAAAATGCAAATTCACAAAGCTCTGTAAACAGCTGGCTAGCTAGCTAGCTGGCTAGCTAGCAGAAGAAGAGAAGGAAAGAAACATTCAAACTGAAAGAAAGGCGAAGCGCTCTTCAATGGGGTCCCCCGTTTCCCGCCATTTTACTTAAAAAAAAAAAAAAAAAAAAAAAAAAAAAAAGAATTGGGGCCAGGATTGTGTGTGTGTGTGTCTCTCTCTCTCTCTCTCTCTCTCTCTCTCTCTCTCTCTCTCTCTCTCTCTCTCTCTCTCTCTCTCTCTCTCTCTCTCTCTCTCTCTCTCTCTCTCTCTCTCTCTCTCTCTCTCTCTCTCTCTCTCTCTGTCTCTCTGTGCCTCTGTGTCTGTGACCTTCTTTTTATCCACAGACAGCCCTCGAAAACTTGGAAGAGTGGGTTCCGGGAGCACCCGCGGGAACCCTGCCTAGAGTGCACAGAGTGTGTCTCGGGCCCCGACCTCTTGACTTCCATATGACTCTGGTTTCTCTTCATTACGCACAAGCCTTTCGCCTTTTACTAAAGACTTCCGTGGAGAGGAACACTTACGAGTTCAACGTATTTTTGGAGCGGCTTTGCTTCTTGCAGAGCCCGGTATCTTGTTTCAAGGGAAATTGACAGAGATGGGCCAGGATAGTGACTTAAAGACGCATTAGCGACTTTTTCCAAAAAACACCTGCCTGTTTGTTGCCAGGGAAACGGTGGTTGGTTGGTTGGTTGGTTGGTTGAGTGGGGGTTGGAGGGAGAGAGGAGCTGGCTTTTGCCAACCCACCCGCTGAGGTCTGTCGAGACCCCCGGGGGTCCGGCGGTTTCAGGGTTCCATTTGTGGGTTATCGCTTCTCGGCCTTTTGGCTCAGATCAAGCTTGACACCGAGGTGTCCCAGAGCCCGCTGAGCCAAAAGGTCGAAGGAAGTCCGGAGGGAGGAAGGTTTATTGTTTTGTGGCGTAGAAATTGTTTTTTGGCGTTCCCGGTCTGCAAGAGGCTTCTTCCTTTTTTGAAGAGAGCTTGAAAACTGAGAAAATGGCGAGAGATGTACCAAGAAGAATGTTTCCAGGGATTGGGATTGCGAACACTGTAAGGTTTGCATGGAGCAAAATGGACTCAGAGCCGTTCGTGAGAGAGAAGTTTGGCAGAGCTGTCTTGATGGGGGAGCTAAAGTTGGCAGTCAAAGATGTTATGTGCTTTCAGGATAACCCGTCGGAGAAAGCCTTTGATGTTACATTTTTTACAGAGGAGGTGCATGAGGACATCATGAAGAAGGTGAGGGCTGCGGGAGGTGAGAGCCCTATATGCAATTATGAGGTCACAAGCCTGGCCAAGAATAATTTTAGACTGGTGACTGTAAACATTTATAATCCCCACGTCAAGGACGAGGAGGTGAGGGCATTCCTGGGGAGGTTTATGGAAAACGTTTCTTCGGCAAGGCTCCTCAGGGACTCCCTGGGGTTTTGGACTGGGAGGAGGTGTTTTCAGGCACTCCTCAGGGAGGACCCAAAGGGGTTGGGAGGTTACCTCCATCCTCCAGCAATGTTCTCCCTGGGGGCTGACAGGGGGACATTGTTTTATGCCCGTCAGCCTCCGTTCTGCAGGCGGTGTATGGCCTATGGCCATACCCTGGCCTCGTGTGAAGCCAGGAGGTGCAGGTTCTGTGGTTCAGAGGAGCACGAGGCCAGGGACTGTGCCGAGCCGAAGAAATGCCACGGGTGTGGCTCGGTAGCGCACCTGTGGCGGGACTGCCCGGCTCGGCGGAGGTCATACGCGTCTGCAGCTGGGGGGGGAGCGAGAGCGGGGGATGGAGGAAGACAAGAGCCGGAAGACACAGGCGGAAGGACTGCACAGAAGGAGTCGGAGAAAGGAGAAGAAAAGGAGAGTGCGGGGACAGAAGGAGAGGTGGACGGGATAGTAGGAGAGGAGGCCGGGACAGAAGGAGAGGTGGCCGGGATGGAAGGAGAGATGGATGGGACAGAAGGAGAGGTGGTCGGTACAGAAGGAGAGGAGAACGGGATGGAAGGAGAGGTGGTCGGAATAGAGGAAGGGAAGGAGGTGGAAGGAGAAAAGAAGAAGAAAAAGAAGAAGAAGACTGCGACGAGGATGGAGGAGAGTGAGGAGATGGTGAGAGGCGAGAGACCAGAGGAGACAACAGTGGAGAGAAAGGAGGTGGAGGAGGGTTTGGAGAAAGAACCGGAAGGAGAGACGGAAAGGCGAAGGGGGGTGAAGAATTGGGAGGGGAGTGGAGTGTCGAAGGAAAGGCTGGAGGAGTTGAGAGGGATGGTGAGGAATTTGGTAGAAAAGGAAATGGGGAAGGCAAAGGAGAAGGAAGGAACGGTGTGTGACGTTGGATATCGAAGTCCTTTTATGAATGATCCTCCGTGCAAGAGGCCAAAGAAGGTGGTGGACAGCAGGTGGAGGAGGGGTGGTAAAAAGGGGGGGGGGGCAGTGCGGGGGGATGGGGAGGCAGCGGGGCCCTCGTGGGCTCCATCTTCCTCATCTTTTAGACCCCTCGCTGAGCTTGACCTCCCAGGGATGGCCCAAAGCTGGATGATGGAGGGAGAGTCGGACTTTCTCTTTGGGGATGAAGCGTCCCCGGTCCGGAGTCCGGAGCAGGGGGGGGTGATGGACTTGAGGGTGGGGCAGGTGCCGGGGGTTGTTGCTGTATTCAGCGGAGGGGGGACGGTGGGAGATGGGAGCAATGTAGGGCCACAGTTAGACGAGTTAGACGGGATAGAGAAGGGGAGCAATGGGTGAGTTTTTGTTGTAAAATAGGTGGGGTAAAAGTTAGCAGTTTTGGACTGATTTTTTGTGTTTGGTTGATAGAAGATATTTAAGTTAATGGGATAATGAAGATTATTGTTTGGTAATTTGGATTTGGTAAATAGTTTATTAGTTATGGAATGATTATTTGTAGTGTGGTGTATTTGGATATTTAAGTTGATGGAATTGTGAAAGTGTATTGTTTGGTGTTTGAAGATAATAAATATATTTTGTAAAAAAAAAAAAAAAAAATCTGTTCTTATCAGTTTAATATCTGATACGTCCCCCATCGGGGGACTACATATTAAATGGATTTTTCGAACAGGGAGTCGGAAATGGGGCTTGCTCCGTCCGCTCCACGCATCGACCCGGTATTGCAGTACCTCCGGGAACGGTGCAACACTTTTCTTCCGTTGTCAAGGAAAAATGCAAATTCACAAAGCTCTGTAAACAGCTGGCTAGCTAGCTAGCTGGCTAGCTAGCAGAAGAAGAGAAGGAAAGAAACATTCAAACTGAAAGAAAGGCGAAGCGCTCTTCAATGGGGTCCCCCGTTTCCCGCCATTTTACTTAAAAAAAAAAAAAAAAAAAAAAAAAAAAAGAATTGGGGCCAGGATTGTGTGTGTGTGTGTGTGTCTCTCTCTCTCTCTCTCTCTCTCTCTCTCTCTCTCTCTCTCTCTCTCTCTCTCTCTCTCTCTCTCTCTCTCTCTCTCTCTCTCTCTCTCTCTCTCTCTCTCTCTCTCTCTCTCTCTCTGTCTCTCTGTGCCTCTGTGTCTGTGACCTTCTTTTTATCCACAGACAGCCCTCGAAAACTTGGAAGAGTGGGTTCCGGGAGCACCCGCGGGAACCCTGCCTAGAGTGCACAGAGTGTGTCTCGGGCCCCGACCTCTTGACTTCCATATGACTCTGGTTTCTCTTCATTACGCACAAGCCTTTCGCCTTTTACTAAAGACTTCCGTGGAGAGGAACACTTACGAGTTCAACGTATTTTTGGAGCGGCTTTGCTTCTTGCAGAGCCCGGTATCTTGTTTCAAGGGAAATTGACAGAGATGGGCCAGGATAGTGACTTAAAGACGCATTAGCGACTTTTTCCAAAAAACACCTGCCTGTTTGTTGCCAGGGAAACGGTGGTTGGTTGGTTGGTTGGTTGGTTGAGTGGGGGTTGGAGGGAGAGAGGAGCTGGCTTTTGCCAACCCACCCGCTGAGGTCTGTCGAGACCCCCGGGGGTCCGGCGGTTTCAGGGTTCCATTTGTGGGTTATCGCTTCTCGGCCTTTTGGCTCAGATCAAGCTTGACACCGAGGTGTCCCAGAGCCCGCTGAGCCAAAAGGTCGAAGGAAGTCCGGAGGGAGGAAGGTTTATTGTTTTGTGGCGTAGAAATTGTTTTTTGGCGTTCCCGGTCTGCAAGAGGCTTCTTCCTTTTTTGAAGAGAGCTTGAAAACTGAGAAAATGGCGAGAGATGTACCAAGAAGAATGTTTCCAGGGATTGGGATTGCGAACACTGTAAGGTTTGCATGGAGCAAAATGGACTCAGAGCCGTTCGTGAGAGAGAAGTTTGGCAGAGCTGTCTTGATGGGGGAGCTAAAGTTGGCAGTCAAAGATGTTATGTGCTTTCAGGATAACCCGTCGGAGAAAGCCTTTGATGTTACATTTTTTACAGAGGAGGTGCATGAGGACATCATGAAGAAGGTGAGGGCTGCGGGAGGTGAGAGCCCTATATGCAATTATGAGGTCACAAGCCTGGCCAAGAATAATTTTAGACTGGTGACTGTAAACATTTATAATCCCCACGTCAAGGACGAGGAGGTGAGGGCATTCCTGGGGAGGTTTATGGAAAACGTTTCTTCGGCAAGGCTCCTCAGGGACTCCCTGGGGTTTTGGACTGGGAGGAGGTGTTTTCAGGCACTCCTCAGGGAGGACCCAAAGGGGTTGGGAGGTTACCTCCATCCTCCAGCAATGTTCTCCCTGGGGGCTGACAGGGGGACATTGTTTTATGCCCGTCAGCCTCCGTTCTGCAGGCGGTGTATGGCCTATGGCCATACCCTGGCCTCGTGTGAAGCCAGGAGGTGCAGGTTCTGTGGTTCAGAGGAGCACGAGGCCAGGGACTGTGCCGAGCCGAAGAAATGCCACGGGTGTGGCTCGGTAGCGCACCTGTGGCGGGACTGCCCGGCTCGGCGGAGGTCATACGCGTCTGCAGCTGGGGGGGGAGCGAGAGCGGGGGATGGAGGAAGACAAGAGCCGGAAGACACAGGCGGAAGGACTGCACAGAAGGAGTCGGAGAAAGGAGAAGAAAAGGAGAGTGCGGGGACAGAAGGAGAGGTGGACGGGATAGTAGGAGAGGAGGCCGGGACAGAAGGAGAGGTGGCCGGGATGGAAGGAGAGATGGATGGGACAGAAGGAGAGGTGGTCGGTACAGAAGGAGAGGAGAACGGGATGGAAGGAGAGGTGGTCGGAATAGAGGAAGGGAAGGAGGTGGAAGGAGAAAAGAAGAAGAAAAAGAAGAAGAAGACTGCGACGAGGATGGAGGAGAGTGAGGAGATGGTGAGAGGCGAGAGACCAGAGGAGACAACAGTGGAGAGAAAGGAGGTGGAGGAGGGTTTGGAGAAAGAACCGGAAGGAGAGACGGAAAGGCGAAGGGGGGTGAAGAATTGGGAGGGGAGTGGAGTGTCGAAGGAAAGGCTGGAGGAGTTGAGAGGGATGGTGAGGAATTTGGTAGAAAAGGAAATGGGGAAGGCAAAGGAGAAGGAAGGAACGGTGTGTGACGTTGGATATCGAAGTCCTTTTATGAATGATCCTCCGTGCAAGAGGCCAAAGAAGGTGGTGGACAGCAGGTGGAGGAGGGGTGGTAAAAAGGGGGGGGGGGCAGTGCGGGGGGATGGGGAGGCAGCGGGGCCCTCGTGGGCTCCATCTTCCTCATCTTTTAGACCCCTCGCTGAGCTTGACCTCCCAGGGATGGCCCAAAGCTGGATGATGGAGGGAGAGTCGGACTTTCTCTTTGGGGATGAAGCGTCCCCGGTCCGGAGTCCGGAGCAGGGGGGGGTGATGGACTTGAGGGTGGGGCAGGTGCCGGGGGTTGTTGCTGTATTCAGCGGAGGGGGGACGGTGGGAGATGGGAGCAATGTAGGGCCACAGTTAGACGAGTTAGACGGGATAGAGAAGGGGAGCAATGGGTGAGTTTTTGTTGTAAAATAGGTGGGGTAAAAGTTAGCAGTTTTGGACTGATTTTTTGTGTTTGGTTGATAGAAGATATTTAAGTTAATGGGATAATGAAGATTATTGTTTGGTAATTTGGATTTGGTAAATAGTTTATTAGTTATGGAATGATTATTTGTAGTGTGGTGTATTTGGATATTTAAGTTGATGGAATTGTGAAAGTGTATTGTTTGGTGTTTGAAGATAATAAATATATTTTGTAAAAAAAAAAAAAAAAAAAAAATCTGTTCTTATCAGTTTAATATCTGATACGTCCCCCATCGGGGGACTACATATTAAATGGATTTTTCGAACAGGGAGTCGGAAATGGGGCTTGCTCCGTCCGCTCCACGCATCGACCCGGTATTGCAGTACCTCCGGGAACGGTGCAACACTTTTCTTCCGTTGTCAAGGAAAAATGCAAATTCACAAAGCTCTGTAAACAGCTGGCTAGCTAGCTAGCTGGCTAGCTAGCAGAAGAAGAGAAGGAAAGAAACATTCAAACTGAAAGAAAGGCGAAGCGCTCTTCAATGGGGTCCCCCGTTTCCCGCCATTTTACTTAAAAAAAAAAAAAAAAAAAAAAAAAAAAAGAATTGGGGCCAGGATTGTGTGTGTGTGTGTCTGTCTCTCTCTCTCTCTCTCTCTCTCTCTCTCTCTCTCTCTCTCTCTCTCTCTCTCTCTCTCTCTCTCTCTCTCTCTCTCTCTCTCTCTCTCTCTCTCTCTCTCTCTCTCTCTCTCTCTGTCTCTCTGTGCCTCTGTGTCTGTGACCTTCTTTTTATCCACAGACAGCCCTCGAAAACTTGGAAGAGTGGGTTCCGGGAGCACCCGCGGGAACCCTGCCTAGAGTGCACAGAGTGTGTCTCGGGCCCCGACCTCTTGACTTCCATATGACTCTGGTTTCTCTTCATTACGCACAAGCCTTTCGCCTTTTACTAAAGACTTCCGTGGAGAGGAACACTTACGAGTTCAACGTATTTTTGGAGCGGCTTTGCTTCTTGCAGAGCCCGGTATCTTGTTTCAAGGGAAATTGACAGAGATGGGCCAGGATAGTGACTTAAAGACGCATTAGCGACTTTTTCCAAAAAACACCTGCCTGTTTGTTGCCAGGGAAACGGTGGTTGGTTGGTTGGTTGGTTGGTTGAGTGGGGGTTGGAGGGAGAGAGGAGCTGGCTTTTGCCAACCCACCCGCTGAGGTCTGTCGAGACCCCCGGGGGTCCGGCGGTTTCAGGGTTCCATTTGTGGGTTATCGCTTCTCGGCCTTTTGGCTCAGATCAAGCTTGACACCGAGGTGTCCCAGAGCCCGCTGAGCCAAAAGGTCGAAGGAAGTCCGGAGGGAGGAAGGTTTATTGTTTTGTGGCGTAGAAATTGTTTTTTGGCGTTCCCGGTCTGCAAGAGGCTTCTTCCTTTTTTGAAGAGAGCTTGAAAACTGAGAAAATGGCGAGAGATGTACCAAGAAGAATGTTTCCAGGGATTGGGATTGCGAACACTGTAAGGTTTGCATGGAGCAAAATGGACTCAGAGCCGTTCGTGAGAGAGAAGTTTGGCAGAGCTGTCTTGATGGGGGAGCTAAAGTTGGCAGTCAAAGATGTTATGTGCTTTCAGGATAACCCGTCGGAGAAAGCCTTTGATGTTACATTTTTTACAGAGGAGGTGCATGAGGACATCATGAAGAAGGTGAGGGCTGCGGGAGGTGAGAGCCCTATATGCAATTATGAGGTCACAAGCCTGGCCAAGAATAATTTTAGACTGGTGACTGTAAACATTTATAATCCCCACGTCAAGGACGAGGAGGTGAGGGCATTCCTGGGGAGGTTTATGGAAAACGTTTCTTCGGCAAGGCTCCTCAGGGACTCCCTGGGGTTTTGGACTGGGAGGAGGTGTTTTCAGGCACTCCTCAGGGAGGACCCAAAGGGGTTGGGAGGTTACCTCCATCCTCCAGCAATGTTCTCCCTGGGGGCTGACAGGGGGACATTGTTTTATGCCCGTCAGCCTCCGTTCTGCAGGCGGTGTATGGCCTATGGCCATACCCTGGCCTCGTGTGAAGCCAGGAGGTGCAGGTTCTGTGGTTCAGAGGAGCACGAGGCCAGGGACTGTGCCGAGCCGAAGAAATGCCACGGGTGTGGCTCGGTAGCGCACCTGTGGCGGGACTGCCCGGCTCGGCGGAGGTCATACGCGTCTGCAGCTGGGGGGGGAGCGAGAGCGGGGGATGGAGGAAGACAAGAGCCGGAAGACACAGGCGGAAGGACTGCACAGAAGGAGTCGGAGAAAGGAGAAGAAAAGGAGAGTGCGGGGACAGAAGGAGAGGTGGACGGGATAGTAGGAGAGGAGGCCGGGACAGAAGGAGAGGTGGCCGGGATGGAAGGAGAGATGGATGGGACAGAAGGAGAGGTGGTCGGTACAGAAGGAGAGGAGAACGGGATGGAAGGAGAGGTGGTCGGAATAGAGGAAGGGAAGGAGGTGGAAGGAGAAAAGAAGAAGAAAAAGAAGAAGAAGACTGCGACGAGGATGGAGGAGAGTGAGGAGATGGTGAGAGGCGAGAGACCAGAGGAGACAACAGTGGAGAGAAAGGAGGTGGAGGAGGGTTTGGAGAAAGAACCGGAAGGAGAGACGGAAAGGCGAAGGGGGGTGAAGAATTGGGAGGGGAGTGGAGTGTCGAAGGAAAGGCTGGAGGAGTTGAGAGGGATGGTGAGGAATTTGGTAGAAAAGGAAATGGGGAAGGCAAAGGAGAAGGAAGGAACGGTGTGTGACGTTGGATATCGAAGTCCTTTTATGAATGATCCTCCGTGCAAGAGGCCAAAGAAGGTGGTGGACAGCAGGTGGAGGAGGGGTGGTAAAAAGGGGGGGGGGGCAGTGCGGGGGGATGGGGAGGCAGCGGGGCCCTCGTGGGCTCCATCTTCCTCATCTTTTAGACCCCTCGCTGAGCTTGACCTCCCAGGGATGGCCCAAAGCTGGATGATGGAGGGAGAGTCGGACTTTCTCTTTGGGGATGAAGCGTCCCCGGTCCGGAGTCCGGAGCAGGGGGGGGTGATGGACTTGAGGGTGGGGCAGGTGCCGGGGGTTGTTGCTGTATTCAGCGGAGGGGGGACGGTGGGAGATGGGAGCAATGTAGGGCCACAGTTAGACGAGTTAGACGGGATAGAGAAGGGGAGCAATGGGTGAGTTTTTGTTGTAAAATAGGTGGGGTAAAAGTTAGCAGTTTTGGACTGATTTTTTGTGTTTGGTTGATAGAAGATATTTAAGTTAATGGGATAATGAAGATTATTGTTTGGTAATTTGGATTTGGTAAATAGTTTATTAGTTATGGAATGATTATTTGTAGTGTGGTGTATTTGGATATTTAAGTTGATGGAATTGTGAAAGTGTATTGTTTGGTGTTTGAAGATAATAAATATATTTTGTAAAAAAAAAAAAAAAAAAAAAAAAATCTGTTCTTATCAGTTTAATATCTGATACGTCCCCCATCGGGGGACTACATATTAAATGGATTTTTCGAACAGGGAGTCGGAAATGGGGCTTGCTCCGTCCGCTCCACGCATCGACCCGGTATTGCAGTACCTCCGGGAACGGTGCAACACTTTTCTTCCGTTGTCAAGGAAAAATGCAAATTCACAAAGCTCTGTAAACAGCTGGCTAGCTAGCTAGCTGGCTAGCTAGCAGAAGAAGAGAAGGAAAGAAACATTCAAACTGAAAGAAAGGCGAAGCGCTCTTCAATGGGGTCCCCCGTTTCCCGCCATTTTACTTAAAAAAAAAAAAAAAAAAAAAAAAAAAAAGAATTGGGGCCAGGATTGTGTGTGTGTGTGTGTGTCTCTCTCTCTCTCTCTCTCTCTCTCTCTCTCTCTCTCTCTCTCTCTCTCTCTCTCTCTCTCTCTCTCTCTCTCTCTCTCTCTCTCTCTCTCTCTCTCTCTCTCTCTCTCTCTCTCTGTCTCTCTGTGCCTCTGTGTCTGTGACCTTCTTTTTATCCACAGACAGCCCTCGAAAACTTGGAAGAGTGGGTTCCGGGAGCACCCGCGGGAACCCTGCCTAGAGTGCACAGAGTGTGTCTCGGGCCCCGACCTCTTGACTTCCATATGACTCTGGTTTCTCTTCATTACGCACAAGCCTTTCGCCTTTTACTAAAGACTTCCGTGGAGAGGAACACTTACGAGTTCAACGTATTTTTGGAGCGGCTTTGCTTCTTGCAGAGCCCGGTATCTTGTTTCAAGGGAAATTGACAGAGATGGGCCAGGATAGTGACTTAAAGACGCATTAGCGACTTTTTCCAAAAAACACCTGCCTGTTTGTTGCCAGGGAAACGGTGGTTGGTTGGTTGGTTGGTTGGTTGAGTGGGGGTTGGAGGGAGAGAGGAGCTGGCTTTTGCCAACCCACCCGCTGAGGTCTGTCGAGACCCCCGGGGGTCCGGCGGTTTCAGGGTTCCATTTGTGGGTTATCGCTTCTCGGCCTTTTGGCTCAGATCAAGTGTAGTATCTGTTCTTATCAGTTTAATATCTGATACGTCCCCCATCGGGGGACTACATATTAAATGGATTTTTCGAACAGGGAGTCGGAAATGGGGCTTGCTCCGTCCGCTCCACGCATCGACCCGGTATTGCAGTACCTCCGGGAACGGTGCAACACTTTTCTTCCGTTGTCAAGGAAAAATGCAAATTCACAAAGCTCTGTAAACAGCTGGCTAGCTAGCTAGCTGGCTAGCTAGCAGAAGAAGAGAAGGAAAGAAACATTCAAACTGAAAGAAAGGCGAAGCGCTCTTCAATGGGGTCCCCCGTTTCCCGCCATTTTACTTAAAAAAAAAAAAAAAAAAAAAAAAAAAAAGAATTGGGGCCAGGATGTGTGTGTGTGTGTGTCTCTCTCTCTCTCTCTCTCTCTCTCTCTCTCTCTCTCTCTCTCTCTCTCTCTCTCTCTCTCTCTCTCTCTCTCTCTCTCTCTCTCTCTCTCTCTCTCTCTCTCTCTCTCTCTCTGTCTCTCTGTGCCTCTGTGTCTGTGACCTTCTTTTTATCCACAGACAGCCCTCGAAAACTTGGAAGAGTGGGTTCCGGGAGCACCCGCGGGAACCCTGCCTAGAGTGCACAGAGTGTGTCTCGGGCCCCGACCTCTTGACTTCCATATGACTCTGGTTTCTCTTCATTACGCACAAGCCTTTCGCCTTTTACTAAAGACTTCCGTGGAGAGGAACACTTACGAGTTCAACGTATTTTTGGAGCGGCTTTGCTTCTTGCAGAGCCCGGTATCTTGTTTCAAGGGAAATTGACAGAGATGGGCCAGGATAGTGACTTAAAGACGCATTAGCGACTTTTTCCAAAAAACACCTGCCTGTTTGTTGCCAGGGAAACGGTGGTTGGTTGGTTGGTTGGTTGGTTGAGTGGGGGTTGGAGGGAGAGAGGAGCTGGCTTTTGCCAACCCACCCGCTGAGGTCTGTCGAGACCCCCGGGGGTCCGGCGGTTTCAGGGTTCCATTTGTGGGTTATCGCTTTCGGCCTTTTGGCTCAGATCAAGTGTAGTATCTGTTCTTATCAGTTTAATATCTGATACGTCCCCCATCGGGGGACTACATATTAAATGGATTTTTCGAACAGGGAGTCGGAAATGGGGCTTGCTCCGTCCGCTCCACGCATCGACCCGGTATTGCAGTACCTCCGGGAACGGTGCAACACTTTTCTTCCGTTGTCAAGGAAAAATGCAAATTCACAAAGCTCTGTAAACAGCTGGCTAGCTAGCTAGCTGGCTAGCTAGCAGAAGAAGAGAAGGAAAGAAACATTCAAACTGAAAGAAAGGCGAAGCGCTCTTCAATGGGGTCCCCCGTTTCCCGCCATTTTACTTAAAAAAAAAAAAAAAAAAAAAAAAAAAAAAGAATTGGGGCCAGGATTGTGTGTGTGTGTGTGTCTCTCTCTCTCTCTCTCTCTCTCTCTCTCTCTCTCTCTCTCTCTCTCTCTCTCTCTCTCTCTCTCTCTCTCTCTCTCTCTCTCTCTCTCTCTCTCTCTCTCTCTCTCTCTCTCTCTCTCTCTCTCTGTGCCTCTGTGTCTGTGACCTTCTTTTTATCCACAGACAGCCCTCGAAAACTTGGAAGAGTGGGTTCCGGGAGCACCCGCGGGAACCCTGCCTAGAGTGCACAGAGTGTGTCTCGGGCCCCGACCTCTTGACTTCCATATGACTCTGGTTTCTCTTCATTACGCACAAGCCTTTCGCCTTTTACTAAAGACTTCCGTGGAGAGGAACACTTACGAGTTCAACGTATTTTTGGAGCGGCTTTGCTTCTTGCAGAGCCCGGTATCTTGTTTCAAGGGAAATTGACAGAGATGGGCCAGGATAGTGACTTAAAGACGCATTAGCGACTTTTTCCAAAAAACACCTGCCTGTTTGTTGCCAGGGAAACGGTGGTTGGTTGGTTGGTTGGTTGGTTGAGTGGGGGTTGGAGGGAGAGAGGAGCTGGCTTTTGCCAACCCACCCGCTGAGGTCTGTCGAGACCCCCGGGGGTCCGGCGGTTTCAGGGTTCCATTTGTGGGTTATCGCTTCTCGGCCTTTTGGCTCAGATCAAGCTTGACACCGAGGTGTCCCAGAGCCCGCTGAGCCAAAAGGTCGAAGGAAGTCCGGAGGGAGGAAGGTTTATTGTTTTGTGGCGTAGAAATTGTTTTTTGGCGTTCCCGGTCTGCAAGAGGCTTCTTCCTTTTTTGAAGAGAGCTTGAAAACTGAGAAAATGGCGAGAGATGTACCAAGAAGAATGTTTCCAGGGATTGGGATTGCGAACACTGTAAGGTTTGCATGGAGCAAAATGGACTCAGAGCCGTTCGTGAGAGAGAAGTTTGGCAGAGCTGTCTTGATGGGGGAGCTAAAGTTGGCAGTCAAAGATGTTATGTGCTTTCAGGATAACCCGTCGGAGAAAGCCTTTGATGTTACATTTTTTACAGAGGAGGTGCATGAGGACATCATGAAGAAGGTGAGGGCTGCGGGAGGTGAGAGCCCTATATGCAATTATGAGGTCACAAGCCTGGCCAAGAATAATTTTAGACTGGTGACTGTAAACATTTATAATCCCCACGTCAAGGACGAGGAGGTGAGGGCATTCCTGGGGAGGTTTATGGAAAACGTTTCTTCGGCAAGGCTCCTCAGGGACTCCCTGGGGTTTTGGACTGGGAGGAGGTGTTTTCAGGCACTCCTCAGGGAGGACCCAAAGGGGTTGGGAGGTTACCTCCATCCTCCAGCAATGTTCTCCCTGGGGGCTGACAGGGGGACATTGTTTTATGCCCGTCAGCCTCCGTTCTGCAGGCGGTGTATGGCCTATGGCCATACCCTGGCCTCGTGTGAAGCCAGGAGGTGCAGGTTCTGTGGTTCAGAGGAGCACGAGGCCAGGGACTGTGCCGAGCCGAAGAAATGCCACGGGTGTGGCTCGGTAGCGCACCTGTGGCGGGACTGCCCGGCTCGGCGGAGGTCATACGCGTCTGCAGCTGGGGGGGGAGCGAGAGCGGGGGATGGAGGAAGACAAGAGCCGGAAGACACAGGCGGAAGGACTGCACAGAAGGAGTCGGAGAAAGGAGAAGAAAAGGAGAGTGCGGGGACAGAAGGAGAGGTGGACGGGATAGTAGGAGAGGAGGCCGGGACAGAAGGAGAGGTGGCCGGGATGGAAGGAGAGATGGATGGGACAGAAGGAGAGGTGGTCGGTACAGAAGGAGAGGAGAACGGGATGGAAGGAGAGGTGGTCGGAATAGAGGAAGGGAAGGAGGTGGAAGGAGAAAAGAAGAAGAAAAAGAAGAAGAAGACTGCGACGAGGATGGAGGAGAGTGAGGAGATGGTGAGAGGCGAGAGACCAGAGGAGACAACAGTGGAGAGAAAGGAGGTGGAGGAGGGTTTGGAGAAAGAACCGGAAGGAGAGACGGAAAGGCGAAGGGGGGTGAAGAATTGGGAGGGGAGTGGAGTGTCGAAGGAAAGGCTGGAGGAGTTGAGAGGGATGGTGAGGAATTTGGTAGAAAAGGAAATGGGGAAGGCAAAGGAGAAGGAAGGAACGGTGTGTGACGTTGGATATCGAAGTCCTTTTATGAATGATCCTCCGTGCAAGAGGCCAAAGAAGGTGGTGGACAGCAGGTGGAGGAGGGGTGGTAAAAAGGGGGGGGGGGCAGTGCGGGGGGATGGGGAGGCAGCGGGGCCCTCGTGGGCTCCATCTTCCTCATCTTTTAGACCCCTCGCTGAGCTTGACCTCCCAGGGATGGCCCAAAGCTGGATGATGGAGGGAGAGTCGGACTTTCTCTTTGGGGATGAAGCGTCCCCGGTCCGGAGTCCGGAGCAGGGGGGGGTGATGGACTTGAGGGTGGGGCAGGTGCCGGGGGTTGTTGCTGTATTCAGCGGAGGGGGGACGGTGGGAGATGGGAGCAATGTAGGGCCACAGTTAGACGAGTTAGACGGGATAGAGAAGGGGAGCAATGGGTGAGTTTTTGTTGTAAAATAGGTGGGGTAAAAGTTAGCAGTTTTGGACTGATTTTTTGTGTTTGGTTGATAGAAGATATTTAAGTTAATGGGATAATGAAGATTATTGTTTGGTAATTTGGATTTGGTAAATAGTTTATTAGTTATGGAATGATTATTTGTAGTGTGGTGTATTTGGATATTTAAGTTGATGGAATTGTGAAAGTGTATTGTTTGGTGTTTGAAGATAATAAATATATTTTGTAAAAAAAAAAAAAAAAAAAAAAAATCTGTTCTTATCAGTTTAATATCTGATACGTCCCCCATCGGGGGACTACATATTAAATGGATTTTTCGAACAGGGAGTCGGAAATGGGGCTTGCTCCGTCCGCTCCACGCATCGACCCGGTATTGCAGTACCTCCGGGAACGGTGCAACACTTTTCTTCCGTTGTCAAGGAAAAATGCAAATTCACAAAGCTCTGTAAACAGCTGGCTAGCTAGCTAGCTGGCTAGCTAGCAGAAGAAGAGAAGGAAAGAAACATTCAAACTGAAAGAAAGGCGAAGCGCTCTTCAATGGGGTCCCCCGTTTCCCGCCATTTTACTTAAAAAAAAAAAAAAAAAAAAAAAAAAAAAAAAGAATTGGGGCCAGGATGTGTGTGTGTGTGTGTGTCTCTCTCTCTCTCTCTCTCTCTCTCTCTCTCTCTCTCTCTCTCTCTCTCTCTCTCTCTCTCTCTCTCTCTCTCTCTCTCTCTCTCTCTCTCTCTCTCTCTCTCTCTGTCTCTCTGTGCCTCTGTGTCTGTGACCTTCTTTTTATCCACAGACAGCCCTCGAAAACTTGGAAGAGTGGGTTCCGGGAGCACCCGCGGGAACCCTGCCTAGAGTGCACAGAGTGTGTCTCGGGCCCCGACCTCTTGACTTCCATATGACTCTGGTTTCTCTTCATTACGCACAAGCCTTTCGCCTTTTACTAAAGACTTCCGTGGAGAGGAACACTTACGAGTTCAACGTATTTTTGGAGCGGCTTTGCTTCTTGCAGAGCCCGGTATCTTGTTTCAAGGGAAATTGACAGAGATGGGCCAGGATAGTGACTTAAAGACGCATTAGCGACTTTTTCCAAAAAACACCTGCCTGTTTGTTGCCAGGGAAACGGTGGTTGGTTGGTTGGTTGGTTGGTTGAGTGGGGGTTGGAGGGAGAGAGGAGCTGGCTTTTGCCAACCCACCCGCTGAGGTCTGTCGAGACCCCCGGGGGTCCGGCGGTTTCAGGGTTCCATTTGTGGGTTATCGCTTCTCGGCCTTTTGGCTCAGATCAAGTGTAGTATCTGTTCTTATCAGTTTAATATCTGATACGTCCCCCATCGGGGGACTACATATTAAATGGATTTTTCGAACAGGGAGTCGGAAATGGGGCTTGCTCCGTCCGCTCCACGCATCGACCCGGTATTGCAGTACCTCCGGGAACGGTGCAACACTTTTCTTCCGTTGTCAAGGAAAAATGCAAATTCACAAAGCTCTGTAAACAGCTGGCTAGCTAGCTAGCTGGCTAGCTAGCAGAAGAAGAGAAGGAAAGAAACATTCAAACTGAAAGAAAGGCGAAGCGCTCTTCAATGGGGTCCCCCGTTTCCCGCCATTTTACTTAAAAAAAAAAAAAAAAAAAAAAAAAAAAAAAAAAGAATTGGGGCCAGGATTGTGTGTGTGTGTCTCTCTCTCTCTCTCTCTCTCTCTCTCTCTCTCTCTCTCTCTCTCTCTCTCTCTCTCTCTCTCTCTCTCTCTCTCTCTCTCTCTCTCTCTCTCTCTCTCTCTCTCTCTCTGTCTCTCTGTGCCTCTGTGTCTGTGACCTTCTTTTTATCCACAGACAGCCCTCGAAAACTTGGAAGAGTGGGTTCCGGGAGCACCCGCGGGAACCCTGCCTAGAGTGCACAGAGTGTGTCTCGGGCCCCGACCTCTTGACTTCCATATGACTCTGGTTTCTCTTCATTACGCACAAGCCTTTCGCCTTTTACTAAAGACTTCCGTGGAGAGGAACACTTACGAGTTCAACGTATTTTTGGAGCGGCTTTGCTTCTTGCAGAGCCCGGTATCTTGTTTCAAGGGAAATTGACAGAGATGGGCCAGGATAGTGACTTAAAGACGCATTAGCGACTTTTTCCAAAAAACACCTGCCTGTTTGTTGCCAGGGAAACGGTGGTTGGTTGGTTGGTTGGTTGGTTGAGTGGGGGTTGGAGGGAGAGAGGAGCTGGCTTTTGCCAACCCACCCGCTGAGGTCTGTCGAGACCCCCGGGGGTCCGGCGGTTTCAGGGTTCCATTTGTGGGTTATCGCTTCTCGGCCTTTTGGCTCAGATCAAGCTTGACACCGAGGTGTCCCAGAGCCCGCTGAGCCAAAAGGTCGAAGGAAGTCCGGAGGGAGGAAGGTTTATTGTTTTGTGGCGTAGAAATTGTTTTTTGGCGTTCCCGGTCTGCAAGAGGCTTCTTCCTTTTTTGAAGAGAGCTTGAAAACTGAGAAAATGGCGAGAGATGTACCAAGAAGAATGTTTCCAGGGATTGGGATTGCGAACACTGTAAGGTTTGCATGGAGCAAAATGGACTCAGAGCCGTTCGTGAGAGGGAAGTTTGGCAGAGCTGTCTTGATGGGGGAGCTAAAGTTGGCGGTCAAAGATGTTATGTGCTTTCAGGATAACCCGTCGGAGAAAGCCTTTGATGTTACATTTTTTACAGAGGAGGTGCATGAGGACATCATGAAGAAGGTGAGGGCTGCGGGAGGTGAGAGCCCTATGTGCATTACGAGGTCACAAGCCTGGCCAAGAATAATTTTAGACTGGTGACTGTAAACATGTATAACCCCATGTAAAGGACGAGGAGGTGAGGGCATTCCTGGGGAGGTTTACCTGGAAAACGTTTCCTCAGCAAGGCTCCTCAGGGATTCCCTGGGCTTTTGGAATGGGAGGAGGTGTTTTCAGGCACTCCTCAGGGAGGACCCAAAGGGGTTGGATGGTTACCTCCATCCTCCAGCAATGTTCTCCCTGGGGGCTGACAGGGGGACATTGTTTTATGCCCGTCAGCCTCCGTTCTGCAGGCGGTGTATGGCCTATGGCCATACCCTGGCCTCGTGTGAACACCAGGAGGTGCAGGTTCTGTGGATCAGAGGAGCACGAGGCCAGGGACTGTGCCGAGCCGAAGAAATGCCACGGGTGTGGCTCGGTAGCGCACCTGTGGCGGGACTGCCCGGCTCGGCGGAGGTCATACGCGTCTGCAGCTGGGGGGGGAGCGAGAGCGGGGGATGGAGGAAGACAAGAGCCGGAAGACACAGGCGGAAGGACTGCACAGAAGGAGTCGGAGAAAGGAGAAGAAGGAAGGAGAGTGCGGGGACAGAAGGAGAGGTGGACGGGATAGTAGGAGAGGAGGCCGGGACAGAAGGAGAGGTGGCCGGGATGGAAGGAGAGGAGGCCGGGACAGAAGGAGAGGTGGTCGGTACAGAAGGAGAGATGAACGGGATGGAAGGAGAGGTGGTCGGAATAGAGGAAGGGAAGGAGGTGGAAGGAGAAAAGAAGAAGAAAAAGAAGAAGAAGACGGCGACGAGGATGGAGGAGAGTGAGGAGATGGTGAGAGGCGAGAGACCAGAGGAGACAACAGTGGAGAGAAAGGAGGTGGAGGAGGGTTTGGAGAAGGAACCGGAAGGAGAGACGGAAAGGCGAAGGGGGGTGAAGAATTGGGAGGGGAGTGGAGTGTCGAAGGAAAGGCTGGAGGAGTTGAGAGGGATGGTGAGGAATTTGGTAGAAAAGGAAATGGGGAAGGCAAAGGAGAAGGAAGGAACGGTGTGTGACGTTGGATATCGAAGTCCTTTTATGAATGATCCTCCGTGCAAGAGGCCAAAGAAGGTGGTGGACAGCAGGTGGAGGAGGGGTGGTAAAAAGGGGGGGGGGGCAGTGCGGGGGGATGGGGAGGCAGCGGGGCCCTCGTGGGCTCCGTCTTCCTCATCTTTTAGACCCCTCGCTGAGCTTGACCTCCCAGGGTATGGCCCAAAGCTGGATGATGGAGGGAGAGTCGGACTTTTATTTGGGGATGTGAGCGTCCCCGGTCCGGAGTCCGGAGCAGGGGGGGGTGATGGACTTGAGGGTGGGGCAGGTGCCGGGTGTTGTTGCTGTGTTCAGCGGAGGGGGGATGGTGGGAGATGGGAGCAATGTAGGGCCACAGTTAGACGAGTTAGACGGGATAGAGAAGGGGAGCACTGGGTGAGTTTTTGTTGTAATATAGGTGGGGTATAAGGTAGCAGTTGTTGGAGTGATTTTTTTGGTTTGGTTATAGAAGTTTATTAAGTTTGGATAATGATTATTGTTTGGTAATTTGGATTTGGTAAATAGTAGATTAGTTTGGAATGATTATTTGTAGTGTGGTTATTTGGAATTTAAGTTGATGGAATTGTGAAAGATTATTGTTTGGTTTTTGAAAAGTAATAAAATATATTTTGTAAAAAAAAAAAAAAAAAAAAAAAAAATCTGTTCTTATCAGTTTAATATCTGATACGTCCCCCATCGGGGGACTACATATTAAATGGATTTTTCGAACAGGGAGTCGGAAATGGGGCTTGCTCCGTCCGCTCCACGCATCGACCCGGTATTGCAGTACCTCCGGGAACGGTGCAACACTTTTCTTCCGTTGTCAAGGAAAAATGCAAATTCACAAAGCTCTGTAAACAGCTGGCTAGCTAGCTAGCTGGCTAGCTAGCAGAAGAAGAGAAGGAAAGAAACATTCAAACTGAAAGAAAGGCGAAGCGCTCTTCAATGGGGTCCCCCGTTTCCCGCCATTTTACTTAAAAAAAAAAAAAAAAAAAAAAAAAAAAAAGAATTGGGGCCAGGATTGTGTGTGTGTGTGTCTCTCTCTCTCTCTCTCTCTCTCTCTCTCTCTCTCTCTCTCTCTCTCTCTCTCTCTCTCTCTCTCTCTCTCTCTCTCTCTCTCTCTCTCTCTCTCTCTCTCTCTCTCTCTCTCTCTCTCTCTGTCTCTCTGTGCCTCTGTGTCTGTGACCTTCTTTTTATCCACAGACAGCCCTCGAAAACTTGGAAGAGTGGGTTCCGGGAGCACCCGCGGGAACCCTGCCTAGAGTGCACAGAGTGTGTCTCGGGCCCCGACCTCTTGACTTCCATATGACTCTGGTTTCTCTTCATTACGCACAAGCCTTTCGCCTTTTACTAAAGACTTCCGTGGAGAGGAACACTTACGAGTTCAACGTATTTTTGGAGCGGCTTTGCTTCTTGCAGAGCCCGGTATCTTGTTTCAAGGGAAATTGACAGAGATGGGCCAGGATAGTGACTTAAAGACGCATTAGCGACTTTTTCCAAAAAACACCTGCCTGTTTGTTGCCAGGGAAACGGTGGTTGGTTGGTTGGTTGGTTGGTTGAGTGGGGGTTGGAGGGAGAGAGGAGCTGGCTTTTGCCAACCCACCCGCTGAGGTCTGTCGAGACCCCCGGGGGTCCGGCGGTTTCAGGGTTCCATTTGTGGGTTATCGCTTCTCGGCCTTTTGGCTCAGATCAAGCTTGGTACCGAGGTGCCCCAAAGCCCGCTGAGTCAAAAGGTCGAAGGTAGGATAGATAGGAGAGGGAGAAGTTTTGGGTTTTTTCCCTTAAGGGAGTCGGTTGATCTTTTTTTTCCGATTTTCTTCTTTGTATTTTGGCTTCTTTTTGACCCAGCAAGTCGGTACCAGGGATTGGTTTAGTGAACACGGTGAGGTTTGCCTGGACAGACAAGGAGTTGGAGGAATGGGGGAGGGAGACTTTTGGAAGAAATATTCTGATGGGGTGCCTTGGACTAAAAGTGAAGGATGTCATGTGTCTGCAAGGGAACCCTAACGAGAAAGCTTTTGATGTGACTTTTCATTCAGAAGAAGGACATGATGGAGTGATGAAGAGGGCAAAGGAAGGAAAAAAAGAAGGACCCCTGTGCCATTATGCGGTGACCAGCCTGGCAAGGAACAACTTCAGGGTGGTCACCGTAAACATGTACAATCCGCATGTGAAGGATGAAGAAGTGAGGGCCTTTCTGGGGAGGTACATGGACAATGTCTCCTCAGCGAGGTACCTCAGGGACTCCCTGGGTTTCTGGAACGGGAGGAGAGGGTTCCAGGCGTTACTCAGGGAGTCCCCGAAGAGTGTGGATGGCTACCTCCATCCTCCGGCGATGTTCTCCCTGGGGGCTGACAGGGGAACACTATACTATGCACGTCAGCCCCCGTTCTGCAGGCGTTGTATGGCCTACGGCCATATCCTGGCCTCGTGCAGCACCAAGAAGTGTCGATTCTGTGGGTCGGAGAAGCACGAGGCCAGGGAATGTGACGAGCCCAAGGCTTGCCACGGGTGTGGCTCGAAAGCACACCTGTGGCGGGATTGCCCGGCTCGTCACAGGTCATACGCGTCTGCAGCTGGGGGGGGAGCGGGGGATGGGGGGAGGAAAGAAAGGACGCGTGCGGATTGTACGGATGGCACAGGGGAAAAGAAGCAGGAAGAGGATGGAAAGAAGGAAGAGATGAGAAGAAAGAGGCGGGAAGAAGGAAAGAAGGGAAAAGAAGAGGAGAAGGAAAAGAAGGCGGAAGAACGTAAAGGAGCGGAGAAGAGGGAGAAGGGGACAGTGGTACGAGATGGAGTGGAAGAGGGAACGGTGACAGTGAAGAGGACGGAGGGGGGTGTGGAGGTGGGAGGGGAGGGGGTGGGAGGGGGAGATGGAGGGAGGGAGTGGGGGGACAGCTTGCCAGGCTTCCTAGAGGAAGAAATGAGGGATTTGGTGGAGGAGTTAGCGGGGAATGGACGTTGTGTCTCCCCGCTACCTTCTTCACCAAAGAAGAAAGGGATGAAGAGGGGGAGCTTGGCAGGAAGTGAGAGGGAGGGGGGTGGGGAGGGGGAGGGGGAGGGGGGGGCTAAGAGAGTGGCGGGGGGGGGAGAGGGGGGTACATTGGCCTCCCTGTTTGCCTCATCCCCTTACATTTTGGTGGATGACTCCAGTGAGGGGTCTGTGGGCTGTTTGATAGAGGGATCCCAACTCCTGTTTGAGGAGATGGGGTCCCCTACACTCAGCCCTGAGGCATACAGGGAGGGGGGGGTGGAGGATGGTGGTGGGGAACCCAGGATGCAGGGCACTCGGCCTAACACACTGCCTGCATCCTGGGTCGGAGAGATGGAGGAGGACGGGGGGGCGTCAGGAGTGGAGAGGGCGTCCCCGCCGGTGGAGATGGACCAGGGGAGCATCGGGTGAGTCTCCTGTTTTTTGTTTGGTTTGGGGTTATTTGTTGAGGGTTTTGTTTGTTTGTAAATATATATTTTGTTTATAAATGAATATTTCTGTTAAATTGTTTAGTTTAAATGTAAGGGGGTTGAGGGATGTTGTTAAAAGGAGGGCGGTGTTTAATTTTTTAGAGGGTGTGGGGTTTGATTTTTGTTTTTTACAGGAGGTTCACCTGAGGGATGGTGGGGATGTGGCTAGATTTAGGAAGGAGTGGGATAAGGGGGAATCTTTTTGGGGCATAGGAGGGGTGCACTCAACAGGAGTAGGAATATTGTGTGGTAATAGAGAAGTTAAGTTAGAGAGCACTTTTGTAATAGTGCAGGGTAGAGTATTGGGGATAGATGTAGTGTATAGAGAAGCTAGGTATAGATTAATTGGGGTATATGGGCCACAGGTGGCGGCAGACAGAAGGGAGATGGTGGACTGTCTGGCGCCCCTGTGTGTCACAAATAGGCACTTGGTGATAGGAGGGGACTTTAATATAGATTTAGGGGTAGGTGGTGATAGTAGTGCAGGCGCAATCACCGGGCTAATGGCTTGCCATGGTCTGGTTGATGGTGGCCTGCATACTACTCCGGCAATGGTCGGTCCTACATGGCGCAACTCCAGGGGGGTTGCGCGGAGGCTCGACTACATTTTTATATCCAGGTCTTTGGGTCAGTTGTCTGGGCGCCTGTTGCCTGTGTTCTTCACGGATCACGACGGGGTGTTCCTGCAGGTGGGGTCGCCAGTCTGCCTCTTCGGTAGGGGGTACTGGAAGCTAGATCGGGATATACTGGAGGAGCAGGCTTTCGTTGACACATTTTTTTGTTTCTTTCGGAGGCTTGACGGCCTCCGGTCCATGTGCGAGGGGGTGTTAGAGTGGTGGGATTTAGTGAAGGTGAGGATTAGGGCTTTTATAATAGGATATTGTAAAAGGAAAAAAAGGGAGGAAAGGAGGGAGGTGGATCGTATCCAAAGGTTAATCGAACTCGAGTACGAGGCGGGCAACCTCGGCGGGTCGATTGACTGGGAGAGATTCGCAGCCCTAAAGGCGCAGCTCAGGGAGCTGCAGGAGCAGAAGGCTCGAGCTTTCCTGGAGCGTGCGCATAGTGGCTTTCTAGAACATAATGAGACTTGTTCCGCTATGTTCTTTAAGTCGGTTAGGGCCAGGCAGAGTAGGAGGGTAATGCATGGCATTAGGGAAGAAAATGGTAGTATAGTAAGTAAACCAGAGGAAATGGTCAGGGTGACAACTGATCATTTCCGAGGTTTATTTAAGGAAAGGGAAATAGATGTAGGGCAGGGAAACGTGTTTTTAGAACACTTGTCCCGGCGGTTGCCGGAGGACATTAGAGACGTGATGGAGGCCCAGATCTCACTAGAAGAGGTTGAGAGCGCTCTTAGGAGGATGGGTAAAGGGAAGGTGCCTGGGATGGATGGGCTGCCGGCTGAGTTTTACCTCAAGTTTTGGGGTATACTTGGACCGGTGGTCCTCGAAGTCTTGAAGGCCATCCTTGAGACGGGGGTCCCGGGGGGATCAATGGCTGTTGGTGTGCTGTCACTTCTTTATAAGAAGGGGGAAGCAACTGACCTTGGCAACTGGCGGCCGTTGACCATGCTGTGCGTAGATTACAAGATTCTTGCAAAGGTTTTAGCAGACCGGTTGCGCACAGCCCTTCCCTACGTCGTCCATGAGGATCAGACGTGCGGGGTAGAGGGCCGCTCTATAAGATGGAACCTACAGTTGATTAGGGACTCCATCGCCTGGGTTGAAGATAGAGGGCTGCCTTTAATGGTAGCAGCGCTAGATCAGGCGAAAGCCTTTGATCGCGTGAATAGATCCTTTCTATTCAGGGTATTAGGTAGATTAGGATTTGGGGAGAAGTTTATAGGATGGATCCGTACATTATATGTCGGAGCGGGGTGTCGAGTTAGTGTAAATAGTCACTTAGGTGACGTTTTTGACCTCTCGTCTGGGGTCAGGCAGGGATGCCCACTCTCGGCCCTCCTCTTCGTACTGTACATGGAGCCTCTGGGGGCTGCCATTAGGGCAGACACAGGGGTGGAGGGCTTGTTGATCCCTGGGAGCGGTGGGCTGCGTGTTAAGATGACGCAGTACGCCGACGACACTTCCTTGCTGTTGTGCAAGGACTCGTGCCTGACAAGGTCTCTTGCCATCATTGGGGATTTCACCCAAGCGTCGGGGGCGGTTCTGAATCATGCAAAGTCTTCCGTTAAGTTTTTCGGAAGATGGCGCGGTAGAACGGATGTGCCCGGGGGGTTATCTCTCTGTGAGGGGGCCCTGAGGATTCTCGGGGTCCATTTTGAGACCTCTGGCTCAGCGACGCTGAACTGGAACATGGGTATTGCAGTGGTACAGAAGAAGTTGGCAATGTGGAAGGCTAGGTCTTTGTCCTTTATAGGTAAGGTCCTGGTCCTAAAGGTGGATGTATTGCCATCTCTTTTGTACTTGGCGTACATCTACCCATTGCCAGCTTGTCTGAGGAGGCCTCTAGTGAGGCTTGTGTTTCAGTTCATGTGGGGTGGCAGGTACGAGTGGGTCGCCAGGGCGCGCATGCTCTGTCCCATCGGGGAGGGAGGTAGGGGGGTACCACATCTCCCCCTCAAGCTGGACGCAATTTTTGTTTCTTTCTTGTTGACGGAGCTTGCTCAGCCAGTTATACACCCGTCCGGTTACCTCCTGCGGGTGTTCTTCTCGTATCAGGCGAGAAGCGTAATGGTGTGGTCTAACGCGGGTCCTCGGGCGGAACAGCTGCCGTGGCACTTTGGCCATGCGGCCAAGTGGCTGCGTGCGCACCCCGAGGTTGAAGTTGCCCGAGTAGGTTTAGACCACAGGCACCTGTACGAGGAGGTCAGGCAGGCAGGGAGTCCTGCGCCTGTAGCGGGCATCTCGTCAGTGGTCTGGGAGGGAGTGCAGGCGCGGGGCCTGGACAACAGGCTCAAGGACCTGAATTGGTTGAGCCTCCATAAGTGCTTGCCGGTACGTTCCATCATGTACCGGCATAGTTTGTCGCGATCCTCCACCTGTCCAAGATCTGCTTGTGGCAGGGAGGAGACTGTGCGCCATGCCTTCTGGGACTGTGCCTTTGCCGGACTAGTCTGGGCTAGGGCACGGGTGTTGCTAGGTATGGTTAGGAGCGATTTTTTGCTGACTTGGGCTAGGTTAGAGCGAGGCGTAGGGAGAGCGAGGGGAACGGATAGGGACAGGTTTCTGCTCTGGCTTCTCATGAGTCTCTTTAAAAGGGGGCTGTGGGAAGCCAGGCAGAATTTAGTTAAGACAGGGAGAGATTGGGGGGTGGAAGGGATAGTGAGGAGGGTGGAAGGTGATGTGAGGGGGAGGATGAAGAGGGAGGAGATAAAGTGGGGGCAGCATGCGGCACGGGAGAGGTGGAAGGGGGGATTAGGGCTGGGAGTGTTAGAGTGAGGTTTGTAAGGGGATAGATTAGGGAAGGGAAGATAGGGAAGGGTTAGGTATTGGTTAGGTATGACGGGGAGGGACGATGCTCCCCTGAGGTTTGTTTTTGTTTGGGTGTTTGGTGATTTGTTTTTGTAAATAGAGTGAATTAAGAATGAATGAGAATTATGGTTTGTAAAGTATGAATGGTATTGAGTGTAAATAAATTATTTTTTGTAAAAAAAAAAAAAAATCTGTTCTTATCAGTTTAATATCTGATACGTCCCCCATCGGGGGACTACATATTAAATGGATTTTTCGAACAGGGAGTCGGAAATGGGGCTTGCTCCGTCCGCTCCACGCATCGACCCGGTATTGCAGTACCTCCGGGAACGGTGCAACACTTTTCTTCCGTTGTCAAGGAAAAATGCAAATTCACAAAGCTCTGTAAACAGCTGGCTAGCTAGCTAGCTGGCTAGCTAGCAGAAGAAGAGAAGGAAAGAAACATTCAAACTGAAAGAAAGGCGAAGCGCTCTTCAATGGGGTCCCCCGTTTCCCGCCATTTTACTTAAAAAAAAAAAAAAAAAAAAAAAAAAAAAAGAATTGGGGCCAGGATTGTGTGTGTGTGTGTCTCTCTCTCTCTCTCTCTCTCTCTCTCTCTCTCTCTCTCTCTCTCTCTCTCTCTCTCTCTCTCTCTCTCTCTCTCTCTCTCTCTCTCTCTGTCTCTCTGTGCCTCTGTGTCTGTGACCTTCTTTTTATCCACAGACAGCCCTCGAAAACTTGGAAGAGTGGGTTCCGGGAGCACCCGCGGGAACCCTGCCTAGAGTGCACAGAGTGTGTCTCGGGCCCCGACCTCTTGACTTCCATATGACTCTGGTTTCTCTTCATTACGCACAAGCCTTTCGCCTTTTACTAAAGACTTCCGTGGAGAGGAACACTTACGAGTTCAACGTATTTTTGGAGCGGCTTTGCTTCTTGCAGAGCCCGGTATCTTGTTTCAAGGGAAATTGACAGAGATGGGCCAGGATAGTGACTTAAAGACGCATTAGCGACTTTTTCCAAAAAACACCTGCCTGTTTGTTGCCAGGGAAACGGTGGTTGGTTGGTTGGTTGGTTGGTTGAGTGGGGGTTGGAGGGAGAGAGGAGCTGGCTTTTGCCAACCCACCCGCTGAGGTCTGTCGAGACCCCCGGGGGTCCGGCGGTTTCAGGGTTCCATTTGTGGGTTATCGCTTCTCGGCCTTTTGGCTCAGATCAAGCTTGGTACCGAGGTGCCCCAAAGCCTGCTGAGTCAAAAGGTCGAAGGTAGGATAGAGAGGAGAGGGAGAAGTTTTGGGTTTTTTCCCTTAAGGGAGTCGGTTGATCTTTTTTTTCCGATTTTCTTCTTTGTATTTTGGCTTCTTTTTGGAAGAGAGCTTTTTTTTCGTGTTGGAAAAATGGAGCAGCAAAGACCCAGCAAGTCGGTACCAGGGATTGGTTTAGTGAACACGGTGAGGTTTGCCTGGACAGACAAGGAGTTGGAGGAATGGGGGAGGGAGACTTTTGGAAGAAATATTCTGATGGGTGCCTTGAAACTAAAAGTGAAGGATGTCATGTGTCTGCAAGGGAACCCTAATGGAGAAGGCTTTTGATGTGACTTTTCATTCAGAAGAAGGACATGATGGAGTGATGAAGAGGGCAAAGGAAGGAAAAAAAGAAGGACCCCTGTGCCATTATGCGGTGACCAGCCTGGCAAGGAACAACTTCAGGGTGGTCACCGTAAACATGTACAATCCGCATGTGAAGGATGAAGAAGTGAGGGCCTTTCTGGGGAGGTACATGGACAATGTCTCCTCAGCGAGGTACCTCAGGGACTCCCTGGGTTTCTGGAACGGGAGGAGAGGGTTCCAGGCGTTACTCAGGGAGTCCCCGAAGAGTGTGGATGGCTACCTCCATCCTCCGGCGATGTTCTCCCTGGGGGCTGACAGGGGAACACTATACTATGCACGTCAGCCCCCGTTCTGCAGGCGTTGTATGGCCTACGGCCATATCCTGGCCTCGTGCAGCACCAAGAAGTGTCGATTCTGTGGGTCGGAGAGCACGAGGCCAGGGAATGTGACGAGCCCAAGGCTTGCCACGGGTGTGGCTCGAAAGCACACCTGTGGCGGGATTGCCCGGCTCGTCACAGGTCATACGCGTCTGCAGCTGGGGGGGGAGCGGGGGATGGGGGGAGGAAAGAAAGGACGCGTGCGGATTGTACGGATGGCACAGGGGAAAAGAAGCAAGGAAGAGGATGGAAAGAAGGAAGAGATGAGAAGAAAGAGGAGGGAAGAAGGAAAGAAGGGAAAAGAAGAGGAGAAGGAAAAGAAGGCGGAAGAACGTAAAGGAGCGGAGAAGAGGGAGAAGGGGACAGTGGTACGAGATGGAGTGGAAGAGGGAACGGTGACAGTGAAGAGGACGGAGGGGGGTGTGGAGGTGGGAGGGGAGGGGGTGGGAGGGGGAGATGGAGGGGGGAGTGGGGGGACAGCTTGCCAGGCTTCCTAGAGGAAGAAATGAGGGATTTGGTGGAGGAGTTAGCGGGGAAGGGGACGTTGTGTCTCCCCGCTACCTTCTTCACCAAAGAAGAAAGGGAAGAAGAGGGGGAGCTTGGCAGGAAGTGAGAGGGAGGGGGGTGGGGAGGGGGAGGGGGGGGGGGGCTAAGAGAGTGGCGGGGGGGGGAGAGGGGGGTACATTGGCCTCCCTGTTTGCCTCATCCCCTTACATTTTGGTGGATGACTCCAGTGAGGGGTCTGTGGGCTGTTTGATAGAGGGATCCCAACTCCTGTTTGAGGAGATGGGGTCCCCTACACTCAGCCCTGAGGCATACAGGGAGGGGGGGGTGGAGGATGGTGGTGGGGAACCCAGGATGCAGGGCACTCGGCCTAACACACTGCCTGCATCCTGGGTTGGAGAGATGGAGGAGGACGGGGGGGCGTCAGGAGTGGAGAGGGCGTCCCCGCCGGTGGAGATGGACCAGGGGAGCATCGGGTGAGTCTCCTGTTTTTTGTTTGGTTTGGGGTTATTTGTTGAGGGTTTTGTTTGTTTGTAAATATATATTTTGTTTATAAATGAATATTTCTGTTAAATTGTTTAGTTTAAATGTAAGGGGGTTGAGGGATGTTGTTAAAAGGAGGGCGGTGTTTAATTTTTTAGAGGGTGTGGGGTTTGATTTTTGTTTTTTACAGGAGGTTCACCTGAGGGATGGTGGGGATGTGGCTAGATTTAGGAAGGAGTGGGATAAGGGGGAATCTTTTTGGGGCATAGGAGGGGTGCACTCAACAGGAGTAGGAATATTGTGTGGTAATAGAGAAGTTAAGTTAGAGAGCACTTTTGTAATAGTGCAGGGTAGAGTATTGGGGATAGATGTAGTGTATAGAGAAGCTAGGTATAGATTAATTGGGGTATATGGGCCACAGGTGGCGGCAGACAGAAGGGAGATGGTGGACTGTCTGGCGCCCCTGTGTGTCACAAATAGGCACTTGGTGATAGGAGGGGACTTTAATATAGATTTAGGGGTAGGTGGTGATAGTAGTGCAGGCGCAATCACCGGGCTAATGGCTTGCCATGGTCTGGTTGATGGTGGCCTGCATACTACTCCGGCAATGGTCGGTCCTACATGGCGCAACTCCAGGGGGGTTGCGCGGAGGCTCGACTACATTTTTATATCCAGGTCTTTGGGTCAGTTGTCTGGGCGCCTGTTGCCTGTGTTCTTCACGGATCACGACGGGGTGTTCCTGCAGGTGGGGTCGCCAGTCTGCCTCTTCGGTAGGGGGTACTGGAAGCTAGATCGGGATATACTGGAGGAGCAGGCTTTCGTTGACACGCATTTTTTTGTTTCTTTCGGAGGCTTGACGGCCTCCGGTCCATGTGCGAGGGGGTGTTAGAGTGGTGGGATTTAGTGAAGGTGAGGATTAGGGCTTTTATAATAGGATATTGTAAAAGGAAAAAAAGGGAGGAAAGGAGGGAGGTGGATCGTATCCAAAGGTTAATCGAACTCGAGTACGAGGCGGGCAACCTCGGCGGGTCGATTGACTGGGAGAGATTCACAGCCCTAAAGGCGCAGCTCAGGGAGCTGCAGGAGCAGAAGGCTCGAGCTTTCCTGGAGCGTGCGCATAGTGGCTTTCTAGAACATAATGAGACTTGTTCCGCTATGTTCTTTAAGTCGGTTAGGGCCAGGCAGAGTAGGAGGGTAATGCATGGCGTTAGGGAAGAAAATGGTAGTATAGTAAGTAAACCAGAGGAAATGGTCAGGGTGACAACTGATCATTTCCGAGGTTTATTTAAGGAAAGGGAAATAGATGTAGAGCAGGGAAACGTGTTTTTAGAACACTTGTCCCGGCGGTTGCCGGAGGACATTAGAGACGTGATGGAGGCCCAGATCTCACTAGAAGAGGTTGAGAGCGCTCTTAGGAGGATGGGTAAAGGGAAGGTGCCTGGGATGGATGGGCTGCCGGCTGAGTTTTACCTCAAGTTTTGGGGTATACTTGGACCGGTGGTCCTCGAAGTCTTGAAGGCCATCCTTGAGACGGGGGTCCCGGGGGGATCAATGGCTGTTGGTGTGCTGTCACTTCTTTATAAGAAGGGGGAAGCAACTGACCTTGGCAACTGGCGGCCGTTGACCATGCTGTGCGTAGATTACAAGATTCTTGCAAAGGTTTTAGCAGACCGGTTGCGCACAGCCCTTCCCTACGTCGTCCATGAGGATCAGACGTGCGGGGTAGAGGGCCGCTCTATAAGATGGAACCTACAGTTGATTAGGGACTCCATCGCCTGGGTTGAAGATAGAGGGCTGCCTTTAATGGTAGCAGCGCTAGATCAGGCGAAAGCCTTTGATCGCGTGAATAGATCCTTTCTATTCAGGGTATTAGGTAGATTAGGATTTGGGGAGAAGTTTATAGGATGGATCCGTACATTATATGTCGGAGCGGGGTGTCGAGTTAGTGTAAATAGTCACTTAGGTGACGTTTTTGACCTCTCGTCTGGGGTCAGGCAGGGATGCCCACTCTCGGCCCTCCTCTTCGTACTGTACATGGAGCCTCTGGGGGCTGCCATTAGGGCAGACACAGGGGTGGAGGGCTTGTTGATCCCTGGGAGCGGTGGGCTGCGTGTTAAGATGACGCAGTACGCCGACGACACTTCCTTGCTGTTGTGCAAGGACTCGTGCCTGACAAGGTCTCTTGCCATCATTGGGGATTTCACCCAAGCGTCGGGGGCGGTTCTGAATCATGCAAAGTCTTCCGTTAAGTTTTTCGGAAGATGGCGCGGTAGAACGGATGTGCCCGGGGGGTTATCTCTCTGTGAGGGGGCCCTGAGGATTCTCGGGGTCCATTTTGAGACCTCTGGCTCAGCGACGCTGAACTGGAACATGGGTATTGCAGTGGTACAGAAGAAGTTGGCAATGTGGAAGGCTAGGTCTTTGTCCTTTATAGGTAAGGTCCTGGTCCTAAAGGTGGATGTATTGCCATCTCTTTTGTACTTGGCGTACATCTACCCATTGCCAGCTTGTCTGAGGAGGCCTCTAGTGAGGCTTGTGTTTCAGTTCATGTGGGGTGGCAGGTACGAGTGGGTCGCCAGGGCGCGCATGCTCTGTCCCATCGGGGAGGGAGGTAGGGGGGTACCACATCTCCCCCTCAAGCTGGACGCAATTTTTGTTTCTTTCTTGTTGACGGAGCTTGCTCAGCCAGTTATACACCCGTCCGGTTACCTCCTGCGGGTGTTCTTCTCGTATCAGGCGAGAAGCGTAATGGTGTGGTCTAACGCGGGTCCTCGGGCGGAACAGCTGCCGTGGCACTTTGGCCATGCGGCCAAGTGGCTGCGTGCGCACCCCGAGGTTGAAGTTGCCCGAGTAGGTTTAGACCACAGGCACCTGTACGAGGAGGTCAGGCAGGCAGGGAGTCCTGCGCCTGTAGCGGGCATCTCGTCAGTGGTCTGGGAGGGAGTGCAGGCGCGGGGCCTGGACAACAGGCTCAAGGACCTGAATTGGTTGAGCCTCCATAAGTGCTTGCCGGTACGTTCCATCATGTACCGGCATAGTTTGTCGCGATCCTCCACCTGTCCAAGATCTGCTTGTGGCAGGGAGGAGACTGTGCGCCATGCCTTCTGGGACTGTGCCTTTGCCGGACTAGTCTGGGCTAGGGCACGGGTGTTGCTAGGTATGGTTAGGAGCGATTTTTTGCTGACTTGGGCTAGGTTAGAGCGAGGCGTAGGGAGAGCGAGGGGAACGGATAGGGACAGGTTTCTGCTCTGGCTTCTCATGAGTCTCTTTAAAAGGGGGCTGTGGGAAGCCAGGCAGAATTTAGTTAAGACAGGGAGAGATTGGGGGGTGGAAGGGATAGTGAGGAGGGTGGAAGGTGATGTGAGGGGGAGGATGAAGAGGGAGGAGATAAAGTGGGGGCAGCATGCGGCACGGGAGAGGTGGAAGGGGGGATTAGGGCTGGGAGTGTTAGAGTGAGGTTTGTAAGGGGATAGATTAGGGAAGGGAAGATAGGGAAGGGTTAGGTATTGGTTAGGTATGACGGGGAGGGACGATGCTCCCCTGAGGTTTGTTTTTGTTTGGGTGTTTGGTGATTTTGTAAATAGAATGAATAAGAATGAATGAGAATTATTTTGTAAAGTATGAATGGTATTGAGTGTAAATAAATTATTTTTTGTAAAAAAAAAAAAAAAAAAAAAAAATCTGTTCTTATCAGTTTAATATCTGATACGTCCCCCATCGGGGGACTACATATTAAATGGATTTTTCGAACAGGGAGTCGGAAATGGGGCTTGCTCCGTCCGCTCCACGCATCGACCCGGTATTGCAGTACCTCCGGGAACGGTGCAACACTTTTCTTCCGTAGTCAAGGAAAAATGCAAATTCACAAAGCTCTGTAAACAGCTGGCTAGCTAGCTAGCTGGCTAGCTAGCAGAAGAAGAGAAGGAAAGAAACATTCAAACTGAAAGAAAGGCGAAGCGCTCTTCAATGGGGTCCCCCGTTTCCCGCCATTTTACTTAAAAAAAAAAAAAAAAAAAAAAAAAAAAAAAGAATTGGGGCCAGGATTGTGTGTGTGTGTGTCTCTCTCTCTCTCTCTCTCTCTCTCTCTCTCTCTCTCTCTCTCTCTCTCTCTCTCTCTCTCTCTCTCTCTCTCTCTCTCTCTCTCTCTCTCTCTCTCTCTCTCTCTCTCTCTCTCTCTCTCTCTCTCTCTCTCTCTCTCTCTCTCTCTCTCTCTCTCTGTCTCTCTGTGCCTCTGTGTCTGTGACCTTCTTTTTATCCACAGACAGCCCTCGAAAACTTGGAAGAGTGGGTTCCGGGAGCACCCGCGGGAACCCTGCCTAGAGTGCACAGAGTGTGTCTCGGGCCCCGACCTCTTGACTTCCATATGACTCTGGTTTCTCTTCATTACGCACAAGCCTTTCGCCTTTTACTAAAGACTTCCGTGGAGAGGAACACTTACGAGTTCAACGTATTTTTGGAGCGGCTTTGCTTCTTGCAGAGCCCGGTATCTTGTTTCAAGGGAAATTGACAGAGATGGGCCAGGATAGTGACTTAAAGACGCATTAGCGACTTTTTCCAAAAAACACCTGCCTGTTTGTTGCCAGGGAAACGGTGGTTGGTTGGTTGGTTGGTTGGTTGAGTGGGGGTTGGAGGGAGAGAGGAGCTGGCTTTTGCCAACCCACCCGCTGAGGTCTGTCGAGACCCCCGGGGGTCCGGCGGTTTCAGGGTTCCATTTGTGGGTTATCGCTTCTCGGCCTTTTGGCTCAGATCAAGCTTGGTACTGAGGTGCCCCAGAGCCCGCTGAGCCAAAAGGTCGAAGGACGACCGGAGGGAGGAAGGATTTGTTTCGTTTTTTTCCCGCCAAAAAGATTTTGTGGTTTATTTAACCAATTTCTTTACTTTTTCTTTGGCTTCTTCGGAAAGAGAGCTTTTTTGTTAAAAATGGAGCAGCAGAAGCAGAGGAGGACAATTCCAGCAATTGGATTAGCAAACACGCTAAGGTTTACATGGAAGAATATGGAGAAGGAGCCGTGGGGGAGAGACACCTTTGGGAGGAACATCCTGATGGGCGATTTGCGTTTGCAAGTGAAGGATGTGTTTTGCCTACAAGGTAACCCCATGGAGAAGGCGTTTGAAGTGACGTTCCACACAGAAGAGAGACATGATGAGGTATTGAAGATGGTGAAAGAAGAGAAAGGAGATGGTCCCCTGTGCCATTACGCGGTGACCAGCCTGGCAAGGAACAACTACAGGGTGGTCACCGTAACCATGTACAATCCGCACGTAAAGGATGAAGAAGTGAGGGCCTTTCTGGGGAGATACATGGACAATGTCTCCTCAGCGAGGTACCTCAGGGACTCCCTGGGTTTCTGGAACGGGAAGAGAGGGTTCCAGGCGTTACTCAGGGAGTCCCCGAAGAGTGTGGATGGCTACCTCCATCCTCCGGCGATGTTCTCCCTGGGGGCTGACAGGGGGACGTTGTTTTATGCACGTCAGCCCCCGTTCTGCAGGCGTTGTATGGCCTACGGCCATGCCCTGGCCTCGTGCAGCTCCAAGAAGTGTCGTTTTTGTGGGTCGGAAGAGCACGAGGCCAGGGAATGTGACGAGCCCAAGGCTTGCCACGGGTGTGGCTCGAGAGCACACCTGTGGCGTGATTGCCCGGCTCGTCACAGGTCATACGCGTCTGCAGCTGGGGGGGGAGCGGGGGATGGGGGGAGGAAAGAAAGGACGCGTGCGGATTGTACGGATGGCACAGGGGAAAAGAAGGCAAGGGAAGAGGACGGGAAGAAGGAAGAGGCGAGAAGAAAGAGGAGTGACGATGGGAAGAAGGAAAAAGAAGGAGAGAAGGAAAAGAAGGCGGAAGAACGGGAAGGAGCGGAGAAGAGGGAGAGTGGGACAGTGGTGCGAGAAGGAGTGGAAGAGGGAACGGTGACAGTGACTGGGACGGAGGGAGGGGTGGAGGTGGAAGGGGAGGGGGTGGGAGGGGGAGATGGGGGGAAGGAGTGGGGGGACAGCCTGCCAGGCTTCCTAGAGGAAGAGACAAGGGAATTGGTGGAGGAGTTGGCGGGGAGGGGACGTTGTGTTTCCCCGCTACCTCCTTCACCAAAGAAGAAGGGGAAGAAGAGGGTAAGCTTGGCAGGTAGTGAGAGGGAGGGGGGTGTGGAGGGGAAGGGGGGGGCTAAGAGAGTGGCGGGGGGGGGAGGGGGGAGTGCGTTGGCCTCCCTGTTTGCCTCAGCCCCTTACATTCTGGTGGAGGATGACTCCAGTGAGGGGTCTGTGGGCTGTGTGCTAGAGGGATCCCAACTACTGTTTGAGGAGGTGGGGTCCCCTACGCTCAGCCCCGAGGCATACAGGGAGGGGGGGGTGGAGGGTGGTGGTGAGGAACCCAGGATGCAGGGCACTCGGCCTAACACACTGCCTGCATCCTGGGTTGGAGAGATGGATGAGGACGGGGGGGCGTCAGGAGAGGAGAGGACGTCCCCGCCGGTGGAGATGGACCAGGGGAGCATCGGGTGAGTCTCCTGTTTTTTGTTTGGTTTGGGGTTATTTGTTGAGGGTTTTGTTTGTTTGTAAATATATATTTTGTTTATAAATGAATATTGCTGTTAAATTGTTTAGTTTAAATGTAAGGGGGTTGAGGGATGTTATTAAAAGGAGGGCGGTGTTTAATTTTTTAGAGGGTGTGGGGTTTGATTTTTGTTTTTTACAGGAGGTTCACCTGAGGGATGGTGGGGATGTGTGTAGATTTAGGAGGGAGTGGGATAAGGGGAAATCTTTTTGGGGCATAGGAGGGGTGCACTCAACAGGAGTAGGAATTTTGTGTGGGAATAAAGAGGTTAAGGTAGAGAGCACTTTTGTTATAATGCAGGGTAGAGTATTGGGGATAGATGTAGTGTATAGAGAAGCTAGGTATAGGTTAATTGGGGTATATGGGCCACAGGTGGCGGCAGACAGAAGGGAGATGGTGGACTGTCTGGCGCCCCTGTGTGTCACAAATAGGCACTTGGTGATAGGAGGGGACTTTAATATAGATTTAGGGGTAGGTGGTGATAGTAGTGCAGGCGCAATCACCGGGCTAATGGCTTGCCATGGTCTGGTTGATGGTGGCCTGCATACTACTCCGGCAATGGTCGGTCCTACATGGCGCAACTCCAGGGGGGTTGCGCGGAGGCTCGACTACATTTTTATATCCAGGTCTTTGGGTCAGTTGTCTGGGCGCCTGTTGCCTGTGTTCTTCACGGATCACGACGGGGTGTTCCTGCAGGTGGGGTCGCCAGTCTGCCTCTTCGGTAGGGGGTACTGGAAGCTAGATCGGGATATACTGGAGGAGCAGGCTTTCGTTGACGCATTTTTTTGTTTCTTTCGGAGGCTTGACGGCCTCCGGTCCATGTGCGAGGGGGTGTTAGAGTGGTGGGATTTAGTGAAGGTGAGGATTAGGGCTTTTATAATAGGATATTGTAAAAGGAAAAAAAGGGAGGAAAGGAGGGAGGTGGATCGTATCCAAAGGTTAATTGAACTCGAGTACGAGGCGGGCAACCTCGGCGGGTCGATTGACTGGGAGAGATTCACAGCCCTAAAGGCGCAGCTCAGGGAGCTGCAGGAGCAGAAGGCTCGAGCTTTCCTGGAGCGTGCGCATAGTGGCTTTCTAGAACATAATGAGACTTGTTCCGCTATGTTCTTTAAGTCGGTTAGGGCCAGGCAGAGTAGGAGGGTAATGCATGGCGTTAGGGAAGAAAATGGTAGTATAGTAAGTAAACCAGAGGAAATGGTCAGGGTGACAACTGATCATTTCCGAGGTTTATTTAAGGAAAGGGAAATAGATGTAGAGCAGGGAAACGTGTTTTTAGAACACTTGTCCCGGCGGTTGCCGGAGGACATTAGAGACGTGATGGAGGCCCAGATCTCACTAGAAGAGGTTGAGAGCGCTCTTAGGAGGATGGGTAAAGGGAAGGTGCCTGGGATGGATGGGCTGCCGGCTGAGTTTTACCTCAAGTTTTGGGGTATACTTGGACCGGTGGTCCTCGAAGTCTTGAAGGCCATCCTTGAGACGGGGGTCCCGGGGGGATCAATGGCTGTTGGTGTGCTGTCACTTCTTTATAAGAAGGGGGAAGCAACTGACCTTGGCAACTGGCGGCCGTTGACCATGCTGTGCGTAGATTACAAGATTCTTGCAAAGGTTTTAGCAGACCGGTTGCGCACAGCCCTTCCCTACGTCGTCCATGAGGATCAGACGTGCGGGGTAGAGGGCCGCTCTATAAGATGGAACCTACAGTTGATTAGGGACTCCATCGCCTGGGTTGAAGATAGAGGGCTGCCTTTAATGGTAGCAGCGCTAGATCAGGCGAAAGCCTTTGATCGCGTGAATAGATCCTTTCTATTCAGGGTATTAGGTAGATTAGGATTTGGGGAGAAGTTTATAGGATGGATCCGTACATTATATGTCGGAGCGGGGTGTCGAGTTAGTGTAAATAGTCACTTAGGTGACGTTTTTGACCTCTCGTCTGGGGTCAGGCAGGGATGCCCACTCTCGGCCCTCCTCTTCGTACTGTACATGGAGCCTCTGGGGGCTGCCATTAGGGCAGACACAGGGGTGGAGGGCTTGTTGATCCCTGGGAGCGGTGGGCTGCGTGTTAAGATGACGCAGTACGCCGACGACACTTCCTTGCTGTTGTGCAAGGACTCGTGCCTGACAAGGTCTCTTGCCATCATTGGGGATTTCACCCAAGCGTCGGGGGCGGTTCTGAATCATGCAAAGTCTTCCGTTAAGTTTTTCGGAAGATGGCGCGGTAGGACGGATGTGCCCGGGGGGTTATCTCTCTGTGAGGGGGCCCTGAGGATTCTTGGGGTCCATTTTGAGACCTCTGGCTCAGCGACGCTGAACTGGAACATGGGTATTGCAGTGGTACAGAAGAAGTTGGCAATGTGGAAGGCTAGGTCTTTGTCCTTTATAGGTAAGGTCCTGGTCCTAAAGGTGGATGTATTGCCATCTCTTTTGTACTTGGCGTACATCTACCCATTGCCAGCTTGTCTGAGGAGGCCTCTAGTGAGGCTTGTGTTTCAGTTCATGTGGGGTGGCAGGTACGAGTGGGTCGCCAGGGCGCGCATGCTCTGTCCCATCGGGGAGGGAGGTAGGGGGGTACCACATCTCCCCCTCAAGCTGGACGCAATTTTTGTTTCTTTCTTGTTGACGGAGCTTGCTCGTCCAGTTATACACCCGTCCGGTTACCTCCTGCGGGTGTTCTTCTCGTATCAGGCGAGAAGCGTAATGGTGTGGTCTAACGCGGGTCCTCGGGCGGAACAGCTGCCGTGGCACTTTGGCCATGCGGCCAAGTGGCTGCGTGCGCACCCCGAGGTTGAAGTTGCCCGAGTAGGTTTAGATCACAGGCACCTGTACGAGGAGGTCAGGCAGGCAGGGAGTCCTGCGCCTGTAGCGGGCATCTCGTCAGTGGTCTGGGAGGGAGTGCAGGCGCGGGGCCTGGACAACAGGCTCAAGGACCTGAATTGGTTGAGCCTCCATAAGTGCTTGCCGGTACGTTCCATCATGTACCGGCATAGTTTGTCGCGATCCTCCACCTGTCCAAGATCTGCTTGTGGCAGGGAGGAGACTGTGCGCCATGCCTTCTGGGACTGTGCCTTTGCCGGACTAGTCTGGGCTAGGGCACGGGTGTTGCTAGGTATGGTTAGGAGCGATTTTTTGCTGACTTGGGCTAGGTTAGAGCGAGGCGTAGGGAGAGCGAGGGGAACGGATAGGGACAGGTTTCTGCTCTGGCTTCTCATGAGTCTCTTTAAAAGGGGGCTGTGGGAAGCCAGGCAGAATTTAGTTAAGACAGGGAGAGATTGGGGGGTGGAAGGGATAGTGAGGAGGGTGGAAGGTGATGTGAGGGGGAGGATGAAGAGGGAGGAGATAAAGTGGGGGCAGCATGCGGCACGGGAGAGGTGGAAGGGGGGATTAGGGCTGGGAGTGTTAGAGTGAGGTTTGTAAGGGGATAGATTAGGGAAGGGAAGATAGGGAAGGGTTAGGTATTGGTTAGGTATGACGGGGAGGGACGATGCTCCCCTGAGGTTTGTTTTTGTTTGGGTGTTTGGTGATTTTGTAAATAGAATGAATGAGAATTATTATTTTGTAAAGTATGAATGGTATTGAGTGTAAATAAATTATTTTTTGTAAAAAAAAAAAAAAAAAATCTGTTCTTATCAGTTTAATATCTGATACGTCCCCCATCGGGGGACTACATATTAAATGGATTTTTCGAACAGGGAGTCGGAAATGGGGCTTGCTCCGTCCGCTCCACGCATCGACCCGGTATTGCAGTACCTCCGGGAACGGTGCAACACTTTTCTTCCGTTGTCAAGGAAAAATGCAAATTCACAAAGCTCTGTAAACAGCTGGCTAGCTAGCTAGCTGGCTAGCTAGCAGAAGAAGAGAAGGAAAGAAACATTCAAACTGAAAGAAAGGCGAAGCGCTCTTCAATGGGGTCCCCCGTTTCCCGCCATTTTACTTAAAAAAAAAAAAAAAAAAAAAAAAAAAAAAAGAATTGGGGCCAGGATTGTGTGTGTGTGTGTCTCTCTCTCTCTCTCTCTCTCTCTCTCTCTCTCTCTCTCTCTCTCTCTCTCTCTCTCTCTCTCTCTCTCTCTCTCTCTCTCTCTCTCTCTGTCTCTCTGTGCCTCTGTGTCTGTGACCTTCTTTTTATCCACAGACAGCCCTCGAAAACTTGGAAGAGTGGGTTCCGGGAGCACCCGCGGGAACCCTGCCTAGAGTGCACAGAGTGTGTCTCGGGCCCCGACCTCTTGACTTCCATATGACTCTGGTTTCTCTTCATTACGCACAAGCCTTTCGCCTTTTACTAAAGACTTCCGTGGAGAGGAACACTTACGAGTTCAACGTATTTTTGGAGCGGCTTTGCTTCTTGCAGAGCCCGGTATCTTGTTTCAAGGGAAATTGACAGAGATGGGCCAGGATAGTGACTTAAAGACGCATTAGCGACTTTTTCCAAAAAACACCTGCCTGTTTGTTGCCAGGGAAACGGTGGTTGGTTGGTTGGTTGGTTGGTTGAGTGGGGGTTGGAGGGAGAGAGGAGCTGGCTTTTGCCAACCCACCCGCTGAGGTCTGTCGAGACCCCCGGGGGTCCGGCGGTTTCAGGGTTCCATTTGTGGGTTATCGCTTCTCGGCCTTTTGGCTCAGATCAAGCTTGGTACCGAGGTGCCCCAAAGCCCGCTGAGTCAAAAGGTCGAACCAGGAGAGCGGTAAGTGTGTTTTTTTGTTTTTTGGAAAATTGTTGCTATATAATTTCTTGTCTTTTTTGTATTTTCCTTCTTGTTTTTGGAAGAGGTTGGTGAACCGGGTGCGCTTTTCTCGTTGCGGGGATGGCGCAAGATAGCACGTCACGGTCGGTTCCTGGGATTGGGCTGGCCAATACGGTGCGTTTCGCATGGAGGGAAAAAGAAATGGAGCCTTGGGGGAGAGAGACCTTCGGGAGGACAATATTGATGGGGTGCCTGAAATTGAAGGTAAAGGATGTTCTCTGCCTTCAGGGGAACCCGATGGAGAAGGGCTTATGATGTGACTTTTCATTTGGAAGAACAGCATGATGGGATTATGAAGAAGGTGAAGGCAGAGAAAGGAGAAGGTCCCCTGTGCCATTACGCGGTGACCAGCCTGGCCAAGAACAACTTCAGGGTGGTCACCGTAAACATGTACAATCCGCACGTGAAGGAAGAGGAAGTGAGGGCCTTTCTGGGGAGGTATGTAGACAATATCTCCTCAGCGAGGTACCTCAGGGACTCCCTGGGTTTCTGGAACGGGAGGAGAGGGTTCCAGGTGTTACTCAGGGAGGACCCGAAGAGTGTGGATGGCTACCTCCATCCTCCGGCGATGTTCTCCCTGGGGGCTGACAGGGGGACGTTGTATTATGCCCGTCAGCCCCCGTTCTGCAGGCGTTGTATGGCCTACGGCCATATCCTGGCCTCGTGCAGCACCAAGAAGTGTCGGTTCTGTGGGTCAGAAGAGCACGAGGCCAAGGAATGTGACGAGCCCAAGGCTTGCCACGGGTGTGGCTCGAGAGCACACCTGTGGCGTGATTGCCCGGCTCGTCACAGGTCATACGCGTCTGCAGCTGGGGGGGGAGCGGGGGATGGGGGGAGGAAAAGAAGGACGCGTGCGGATTGTACGGATGGCACAGGGGAAAAGAAGGCAACTGAAGAGGATGAGAAGAAGGAAGAGGCGAGAAGAAAGAGGAGTGACGATGGGAAGAAGGAAAAAGAAGGAGAGAAGAAAAAGAAGGTGGAAGAACGGGAAGGAGCGGAGAAGAGGGAGAGTGGGACAGTGGTGCGAGAAGGAGTGGAAGAGGGAACGGTGATGGGGACGGAGGGAGGGGTGGAGGTGGGAGGGGAGGGGGTGGGAGGGGGAGATGGGGGGAAGGAGTGGGGGGACAGCCTGCCGGGCTTCCTTGAGGAAGAGACAAGGGGATTGGTGGAGGAGTTAGCGGGGAAGGGACGTTGTGTCTCCCCGCTACCTCCTTCACCAAAAAAGAAAGGAAAGAAGAGGGGGAAGTTGGCAGGAAGTGAGAGGGAGGGGGGTGGGGAGGGGGGGGCTAAGAGAACGGCGGGGGGGGGAGGGGGGGGTGCATTGGCCTCCCTGTTTGCCTCAGCCCCTTACATCCTAGTGGAGGATGACTCAAGTGAGGGGTCTGTGGGCTGTGGGATAGAGGGATCCCAACTCCTGTTTGGGGAGATGGGGTCCCCTACACTCAGCCCCGAGGCATACAGGGAGGGGGGGGTGGATGGTGGTGGTGGGGAACCCAGGATGCAGGGCACTCGGCCTAACACACTGCCTGCATCCTGGGTTGGAGAGATGGAGGAGGACGGGGGGGCGTCAGGAGAGGAGAGGACGTCCCCGCCGGTGGAGATGGACCAGGGGAGCATCGGGTGAGTCTCCTGTTTTTTGTTTGGTTTGGGGTTATTTGTTGAGGGTTTTGTTTGTTTGTAAATATATATTTTGTTTATAAATGAATATTTCTGTTAAATTGTTTAGTTTAAATGTAAGGGGGTTGAGGGATGTAATTAAAAGGAGGGCGGTGTTTAATTTTTTAGAGGGTGTGGGGTTTGATTTTTGTTTTTTACAGGAGGTTCACCTGAGGGATGGTGGGGATGTGTGTAGATTTAGGAGGGAGTGGGATAAGGGGAAATCTTTTTGGGGCATAGGAGGGGTGCACTCAACAGGAGTAGGAATTTTGTGTGGGAATAAAGAGGTTAAGGTAGAGAGCACTTTTGTTATAATGCAGGGTAGAGTGTTGGGGATAGATGTAGTGTATAGAGAAGCTAGGTATAGGTTAATTGGGGTATATGGGCCACAGGTGGCGGCAGACAGAAGGGAGATGGTGGACTGTCTGGCGCCCCTGTGTGTCACAAATAGGCACTTGGTGATAGGAGGGGACTTTAATATAGATTTAGGGGTAGGTGGTGATAGTAGTGCAGGCGCAATCACCGGGCTAATGGCTTGCCATGGTCTGGTTGATGGTGGCCTGCATACTACTCCGGCAATGGTCGGTCCTACATGGCGCAACTCCAGGGGGGTTGCGCGGAGGCTCGACTACATTTTTATATCCAGGTCTTTGGGTCAGTTGTCTGGGCGCCTGTTGCCTGTGTTCTTCACGGATCACGACGGGGTGTTCCTGCAGGTGGGGTCGCCAGTCTGCCTCTTCGGTAGGGGGTACTGGAAGTTAGATCGGGATATACTGGAGGAGCAGGCTTTCGTTGACGCATTTTTTTGTTTCTTTCGGAGGCTTGACGGCCTCCGGTCCATGTGCGAGGGGGTGTTAGAGTGGTGGGATTTAGTGAAGGTGAGGATTAGGGCTTTTATAATAGGATATTGTAAAAGGAAAAAAAGGGAGGAAAGGAGGGAGGTGGATCGTATCCAAAGGTTAATTGAACTCGAGTACGAGGCGGGCAACCTCGGCGGGTCGATTGACTGGGAGAGATTCACAGCCCTAAAGGCGCAGCTCAGGGAGCTGCAGGAGCAGAAGGCTCGAGCTTTCCTGGAGCGTGCGCATAGTGGCTTTCTAGAACATAATGAGACTTGTTCCGCTATGTTCTTTAAGTCGGTTAGGGCCAGGCAGAGTAGGAAGGTAATGCATGGCGTTAGGGAAGTAAATGGTAGTGTAGTAAGTAAACCAGAGGAGATGGTCAGGGTGACAACTGATCATTTCCGAGGTTTATTTAAGGAAAGGGAAATAGATGTAGAGCAGGGAAATGTGTTTTTAGAACACTTGTCCCGGCGGTTGCCGGAGGACATTAGAGACGTGATGGAGCCCCAGATCTCACTAGAAGAGGTTGAGAGCGCTCTTAGGAGGATGGGTAAAGGGAAGGTGCCTGGGATGGATGGGCTGCCGGCTGAGTTTTACCTCAAGTTTTGGGGTATACTTGGACCGGTGGTCCTCGAAGTCTTGAAGGCCATCCTTGAGACGGGGGTCCCGGGGGGATCAATGGCTGTTGGTGTGCTGTCACTTCTTTATAAGAAGGGGGAAGCAACTGACCTTGGCAACTGGCGGCCATTGACCATGCTGTGCGTAGATTACAAGATTCTTGCAAAGGTTTTAGCAGACCGGTTGCGCACAGCCCTTCCCTACGTCGTCCATGAGGATCAGACGTGCGGGGTAGAGGGACGCTCTATAAGATGGAACCTACAGTTGATTAGGGACTCCATCGCCTGGGTTGAAGATAGAGGGCTGCCTTTAATGGTAGCAGCGCTAGATCAGGCGAAAGCCTTTGATCGCGTGAATAGATCCTTTCTATTCAGGGTATTAGGTAGATTAGGATTTGGGGAGAAGTTTATAGGATGGATCCGTACATTATATGTCGGAGCGGGGTGTCGAGTTAGTGTAAATAGTCACTTAGGTGACGTTTTTGACCTCTCGTCTGGGGTCAGGCAGGGATGCCCACTCTCGGCCCTCCTCTTCGTACTGTACATGGAGCCTCTGGGGGCTGCCATTAGGGCAGACACAGGGGTGGAGGGCTTGTTGATCCCTGGGAGCGGTGGGCTGCGTGTTAAGATGACGCAGTACGCCGACGACACTTCCTTGCTGTTGTGCAAGGACTCGTGCCTGACAAGGTCTCTTGCCATCATTGGGGATTTCACCCAAGCGTCGGGGGCGGTTCTGAATCATGCAAAGTCTTCCGTTAAGTTTTTCGGAAGATGGCGCGGTAGAACGGATGTGCCCGGGGGGTTATCTCTCTGTGAGGGGGCCCTGAGGATTCTTGGGGTCCATTTTGAGACCTCTGGCTCAGCGACGCTGAACTGGAACATGGGTATTGCAGTGGTACAGAAGAAGTTGGCAATGTGGAAGGCTAGGTCTTTGTCCTTTATAGGTAAGGTCCTGGTCCTAAAGGTGGATGTATTGCCATCTCTTTTGTACTTGGCGTACATCTACCCATTGCCAGCTTGTCTGAGGAGGCCTCTAGTGAGGCTTGTGTTTCAGTTCATGTGGGGTGGCAGGTACGAGTGGGTCGCCAGGGCGCGCATGCTCTGTCCCATCGGGGAGGGAGGTAGGGGGGTACCACATCTCCCCCTCAAGCTGGACGCAATTTTTGTTTCTTTCTTGTTGACGGAGCTTGCTCAGCCAGTTATACACCCGTCCGGTTACCTCCTGCGGGTGTTCTTCTCGTATCAGGCGAGAAGCGTAATGGTGTGGTCTAACGCGGGTCCTCGGGCGGAACAGCTGCCGTGGCACTTTGGCCATGCGGCCAAGTGGCTGCGTGCGCACCCCGAGGTTGAAGTTGCCCGAGTAGGTTTAGATCACAGGCACCTGTACGAGGAGGTCAGGCAGGCAGGGAGTCCTGCGCCTGTAGCGGGCATCTCGTCAGTGGTCTGGGAGGGAGTGCAGGCGCGGGGCCTGGACAACAGGCTCAAGGACCTGAATTGGTTGAGCCTCCATAAGTGCTTGCCGGTACGTTCCATCATGTACCGGCATAGTTTGTCGCGATCCTCCACCTGTCCAAGATCTGCTTGTGGCAGGGAGGAGACTGTGCGCCATGCCTTCTGGGACTGTGCCTTTGCCGGACTAGTCTGGGCTAGGGCACGGGTGTTGCTAGGTATGGTTAGGAGCGATTTTTTGCTGACTTGGGCTAGGTTAGAGCGAGGCGTAGGGAGAGCGAGGGGAACGGATAGGGACAGGTTTCTGCTCTGGCTTCTCATGAGTCTCTTTAAAAGGGGGCTGTGGGAAGCCAGGCAGAATTTAGTTAAGACAGGGAGAGATTGGGGGGTGGAAGGGATAGTGAGGAGGGTGGAAGGTGATGTGAGGGGGAGGATGAAGAGGGAGGAGATAAAGTGGGGGCAGCATGCGGCACGGGAGAGGTGGAAGGGGGGATTAGGGCTGGGAGTGTTAGAGTGAGGTTTGTAAGGGGATAGATTAGGGAAGGGAAGATAGGGAAGGGTTAGGTATTGGTTAGGTATGACGGGGAGGGACGATGCTCCCCTGAGGTTTGTTTTTGTTTGGGTGTTTGGTGATTTTGTAAATAGAATGAATGAGAATTATTATTTTGTAAAGTATGAATGGTATTGAGTGTAAATAAATTATTTTTTAAAAAAAAAAAAAAAAATCTGTTCTTATCAGTTTAATATCTGATACGTCCCCCATCGGGGGACTACATATTAAATGGATTTTTCGAACAGGGAGTCGGAAATGGGGCTTGCTCCGTCCGCTCCACGCATCGACCCGGTATTGCAGTACCTCCGGGAACGGTGCAACACTTTTCTTCCGTTGTCAAGGAAAAATGCAAATTCACAAAGCTCTGTAAACAGCTGGCTAGCTAGCTAGCTGGCTAGCTAGCAGAAGAAGAGAAGGAAAGAAACATTCAAACTGAAAGAAAGGCGAAGCGCTCTTCAATGGGGTCCCCCGTTTCCCGCCATTTTACTTAAAAAAAAAAAAAAAAAAAAAAAAAAAAAGAATTGGGGCCAGGATTGTGTGTGTGTGTGTCTCTCTCTCTCTCTCTCTCTCTCTCTCTCTCTCTCTCTCTCTCTCTCTCTCTCTCTCTCTCTCTCTCTCTCTCTCTCTCTCTCTCTCTGTCTCTCTGTGCCTCTGTGTCTGTGACCTTCTTTTTATCCACAGACAGCCCTCGAAAACTTGGAAGAGTGGGTTCCGGGAGCACCCGCGGGAACCCTGCCTAGAGTGCACAGAGTGTGTCTCGGGCCCCGACCTCTTGACTTCCATATGACTCTGGTTTCTCTTCATTACGCACAAGCCTTTCGCCTTTTACTAAAGACTTCCGTGGAGAGGAACACTTACGAGTTCAACGTATTTTTGGAGCGGCTTTGCTTCTTGCAGAGCCCGGTATCTTGTTTCAAGGGAAATTGACAGAGATGGGCCAGGATAGTGACTTAAAGACGCATTAGCGACTTTTTCCAAAAAACACCTGCCTGTTTGTTGCCAGGGAAACGGTGGTTGGTTGGTTGGTTGGTTGGTTGAGTGGGGGTTGGAGGGAGAGAGGAGCTGGCTTTTGCCAACCCACCCGCTGAGGTCTGTCGAGACCCCCGGGGGTCCGGCGGTTTCAGGGTTCCATTTGTGGGTTATCGCTTCTCGGCCTTTTGGCTCAGATCAAGCTTGGTACCGAGGTGCCCCAAAGCCCGCTGAGTCAAAAGGTCGAACCAGGAGAGCGGTAAGTGTGTTTTTTTGTTTTTTGGAAAATTGTTGCTATATAATTTCTTGTCTTTTTTGTATTTTCCTTCTTGTTTTTGGAAGAGGTTGGTGAACCGGGTGCGCTTTTCTCGTTGCGGGGATGGCGCAAGATAGCACGTCACGGTCGGTTCCTGGGATTGGGCTGGCAAATACGGTGCGTTTCGCATGGAGGGAAAAAGAAATGGAGCCTTGGGGGAGAGAGACCTTCGGGAGGACAATATTGATGGGGTGCCTGAAATTGAAGGTAAAGGATGTTCTCTGCCTTCAGGGGAACCCGATGGAGAAGGGCTTCGATGTGACTTTTCATTTGGAAGAACAGCATGATGGGATTATGAAGAAGGTGAAGGCAGAGAAAGGAGAAGGAAAGCCCTGTGCCATTACGCGGTGACCAGCCTGGCCAAGAACAATTTCAGGGTGGTCACCGTAAACATGTACAATCCGCACGTGAAGGAAGAGGAAGTGAGGGCCTTTCTGGGGAGGTATGTGGACAATATCTCCTCAGCGAGGTACCTCAGGGACTCCCTGGGTTTCTGGAACGGGAGGAGAGGGTTCCAGGTGTTACTCAGGGAGGACCCGAAGAGTGTGGATGGCTACCTCCATCCTCCGGCGATGTTCTCCCTGGGGGCTGACAGGGGGACGTTGTATTATGCCCGTCAGCCCCCGTTCTGCAGGCGTTGTATGGCCTACGGCCATATCCTGGCCTCGTGCAGCACCAAGAAGTGTCGGTTCTGTGGGTCAGAAGAGCACGAGGCCAAGGAATGTGACGAGCCCAAGGCTTGCCACGGGTGTGGCTCGAGAGCACACCTGTGGCGTGATTGCCCGGCTCGTCACAGGTCATACGCGTCTGCAGCTGGGGGGGGAGCGGGGGATGGGGGGAGGAAAGAAAGGACGCGTGCGGATTGTACGGATGGCACAGGGGAAAAGAAGGCAACTGAAGAGGATGAGAAGAAGGAAGAGGCGAGAAGAAAGAGGAGTGACGATGGGAAGAAGGAAAAAGAAGGAGAGAAGAAAAAGAAGGTGGAAGAACGGGAAGGAGCGGAGAAGAGGGAGAGTGGGACAGTGGTGCGAGAAGGAGTGGAAGAGGGAACGGTGATGGGGACGGAGGGAGGGGTGGAGGTGGGAGGGGAGGGGGTGGGAGGGGGAGATGGGGGGAAGGAGTGGGGGGACAGCCTGCCGGGCTTCCTTGAGGAAGAGACAAGGGGATTGGTGGAGGAGTTAGCGGGGAAGGGACGTTGTGTCTCCCCGCTACCTCCTTCACCAAAAAAGAAAGGAAAGAAGAGGGGGAAGTTGGCAGGAAGTGAGAGGGAGGGGGGTGGGGAGGGGGAGGGGGGGGCTAAGAGAACGGCGGGGGGGGGAGGGGGGGGTGCATTGGCCTCCCTGTTTGCCTCAGCCCCTTACATCCTAGTGGAGGATGACTCAAGTGAGGGGTCTGTGGGCTGTGGGATAGAGGGATCCCAACTCCTGTTTGGGGAGATGGGGTCCCCTACACTCAGCCCCGAGGCATACAGGGAGGGGGGGGTGGATGGTGGTGGTGGGGAACCCAGGATGCAGGGCACTCGGCCTAACACACTGCCTGCATCCTGGGTTGGAGAGATGGAGGAGGACGGGGGGGCGTCAGGAGAGGAGAGGACGTCCCCGCCGGTGGAGATGGACCAGGGGAGCATCGGGTGAGTCTCCTGTTTTTTGTTTGGTTTGGGGTTATTTGTTGAGGGTTTTGTTTGTTTGTAAATATATATTTTGTTTATAAATGAATATTTCTGTTAAATTGTTTAGTTTAAATGTAAGGGGGTTGAGGGATGTAATTAAAAGGAGGGCGGTGTTTAATTTTTTAGAGGGTGTGGGGTTTGATTTTTGTTTTTTACAGGAGGTTCACCTGAGGGATGGTGGGGATGTGTGTAGATTTAGGAGGGAGTGGGATAAGGGGAAATCTTTTTGGGGCATAGGAGGGGTGCACTCAACAGGAGTAGGAATTTTGTGTGGGAATAAAGAGGTTAAGGTAGAGAGCACTTTTGTTATAATGCAGGGTAGAGTGTTGGGGATAGATGTAGTGTATAGAGAAGCTAGGTATAGGTTAATTGGGGTATATGGGCCACAGGTGGCGGCAGACAGAAGGGAGATGGTGGACTGTCTGGCGCCCCTGTGTGTCACAAATAGGCACTTGGTGATAGGAGGGGACTTTAATATAGATTTAGGGGTAGGTGGTGATAGTAGTGCAGGCGCAATCACCGGGCTAATGGCTTGCCATGGTCTGGTTGATGGTGGCCTGCATACTACTCCGGCAATGGTCGGTCCTACATGGCGCAACTCCAGGGGGGTTGCGCGGAGGCTCGACTACATTTTTATATCCAGGTCTTTGGGTCAGTTGTCTGGGCGCCTGTTGCCCGTGTTCTTCACGGATCACGACGGGGTGTTCCTGCAGGTGGGGTCGCCAGTCTGCCTCTTCGGTAGGGGGTACTGGAAGCTAGATCGGGATATACTGGAGGAGCAGGCTTTCGTTGACGCATTTTTTTGTTTCTTTCGGAGGCTTGACGGCCTCCGGTCCATGTGCGAGGGGGTGTTAGAGTGGTGGGATTTAGTGAAGGTGAGGATTAGGGCTTTTATAATAGGATATTGTAAAAGGAAAAAAAGGGAGGAAAGGAGGGAGGTGGATCGTATCCAAAGGTTAATTGAACTCGAGTACGAGGCGGGCAACCTCGGCGGGTCGATTGACTGGGAGAGATTCACAGCCCTAAAGGCGCAGCTCAGGGAGCTGCAGGAGCAGAAGGCTCGAGCTTTCCTGGAGCGTGCGCATAGTGGCTTTCTAGAACATAATGAGACTTGTTCCGCTATGTTCTTTAAGTCGGTTAGGGCCAGGCAGAGTAGGAGGGTAATGCATGGCGTTAGGGAAGAAAATGGTAGTATAGTAAGTAAACCAGAGGAAATGGTCAGGGTGACAACTGATCATTTCCGAGGTTTATTTAAGGAAAGGGAAATAGATGTAGAGCAGGGAAACGTGTTTTTAGAACACTTGTCCCGGCGGTTGCCGGAGGACATTAGAGACGTGATGGAGGCCCAGATCTCACTAGAAGAGGTTGAGAGCGCTCTTAGGAGGATGGGTAAAGGGAAGGTGCCTGGGATGGATGGGCTGCCGGCTGAGTTTTACCTCAAGTTTTGGGGTATACTTGGACCGGTGGTCCTCGAAGTCTTGAAGGCCATCCTTGAGACGGGGGTCCCGGGGGGATCAATGGCTGTTGGTGTGCTGTCACTTCTTTATAAGAAGGGGGAAGCAACTGACCTTGGCAACTGGCGGCCGTTGACCATGCTGTGCGTAGATTACAAGATTCTTGCAAAGGTTTTAGCAGACCGGTTGCGCACAGCCCTTCCCTACGTCGTCCATGAGGATCAGACGTGCGGGGTAGAGGGCCGCTCTATAAGATGGAACCTACAGTTGATTAGGGACTCCATCGCCTGGGTTGAAGATAGAGGGCTGCCTTTAATGGTAGCAGCGCTAGATCAGGCGAAAGCCTTTGATCGCGTGAATAGATCCTTTCTATTCAGGGTATTAGGTAGATTAGGATTTGGGGAGAAGTTTATAGGATGGATCCGTACATTATATGTCGGAGCGGGGTGTCGAGTTAGTGTAAATAGTCACTTAGGTGACGTTTTTGACCTCTCGTCTGGGGTCAGGCAGGGATGCCCACTCTCGGCCCTCCTCTTCGTACTGTACATGGAGCCTCTGGGGGCTGCCATTAGGGCAGACACAGGGGTGGAGGGCTTGTTGATCCCTGGGAGCGGTGGGCTGCGTGTTAAGATGACGCAGTACGCCGACGACACTTCCTTGCTGTTGTGCAAGGACTCGTGCCTGACAAGGTCTCTTGCCATCATTGGGGATTTCACCCAAGCGTCGGGGGCGGTTCTGAATCATGCAAAGTCTTCCGTTAAGTTTTTCGGAAGATGGCGCGGTAGAACGGATGTGCCCGGGGGGTTATCTCTCTGTGAGGGGGCCCTGAGGATTCTTGGGGTCCATTTTGAGACCTCTGGCTCAGCGACGCTGAACTGGAACATGGGTATTGCAGTGGTACAGAAGAAGTTGGCAATGTGGAAGGCTAGGTCTTTGTCCTTTATAGGTAAGGTCCTGGTCCTAAAGGTGGATGTATTGCCATCTCTTTTGTACTTGGCGTACATCTACCCATTGCCAGCTTGTCTGAGGAGGCCTCTAGTGAGGCTTGTGTTTCAGTTCATGTGGGGTGGCAGGTACGAGTGGGTCGCCAGGGCGCGCATGCTCTGTCCCATCGGGGAGGGAGGTAGGGGGGTACCACATCTCCCCCTCAAGCTGGACGCAATTTTTGTTTCTTTCTTGTTGACGGAGCTTGCTCAGCCAGTTATACACCCGTCCGGTTACCTCCTGCGGGTGTTCTTCTCGTATCAGGCGAGAAGCGTAATGGTGTGGTCTAACGCGGGTCCTCGGGCGGAACAGCTGCCGTGGCACTTTGGCCATGCGGCCAAGTGGCTGCGTGCGCACCCCGAGGTTGAAGTTGCCCGAGTAGGTTTAGATCACAGGCACCTGTACGAGGAGGTCAGGCAGGCAGGGAGTCCTGCGCCTGTAGCGGGCATCTCGTCAGTGGTCTGGGAGGGAGTGCAGGCGCGGGGCCTGGACAACAGGCTCAAGGACCTGAATTGGTTGAGCCTCCATAAGTGCTTGCCGGTACGTTCCATCATGTACCGGCATAGTTTGTCGCGATCCTCCACCTGTCCAAGATCTGCTTGTGGCAGGGAGGAGACTGTGCGCCATGCCTTCTGGGACTGTGCCTTTGCCGGACTAGTCTGGGCTAGGGCACGGGTGTTGCTAGGTATGGTTAGGAGCGATTTTTTGCTGACTTGGGCTAGGTTAGAGCGAGGCGTAGGGAGAGCGAGGGGAACGGATAGGGACAGGTTTCTGCTCTGGCTTCTCATGAGTCTCTTTAAAAGGGGGCTGTGGGAAGCCAGGCAGAATTTAGTTAAGACAGGGAGAGATTGGGGGGTGGAAGGGATAGTGAGGAGGGTGGAAGGTGATGTGAGGGGGAGGATGAAGAGGGAGGAGATAAAGTGGGGGCAGCATGCGGCACGGGAGAGGTGGAAGGGGGGATTAGGGCTGGGAGTGTTAGAGTGAGGTTTGTAAGGGGATAGATTAGGGAAGGGAAGAT
>NW_027258619.1:0-25000 GCF_045791955.1 Oncorhynchus clarkii lewisi
GAACCCCTTTTAAACATGCTGTGTTTCTTCTGAGTCCGTAGATACCAACCATTTGTCTGTGTGTTAACGGGGAAGGAGCTAGAGGGGGGTTTTTAAGACAAGCAAAGGTCCCCAAAGGTCACAGGGGACGTATTTTTTACAGAATCTATAGAGTCAGAATGACGCACACAAAACGAAAAAAAAAAACGGGGAAAATGTGACAATTAATCTACATATCACTGGAAAATTCCTCAATAAACTATTGAAAGGTACTGACCCTGGGTTCCTGAGAGCCTCACGGTGTAAACTACAGAATGAAGCAGTAGTTCTATTGAGAGATACTGACCTTGGGTTCCTGAGAGCCTCACGGTGTAAACTACAGAATGAAGTAGTAGTTATATTGAGAGGTACTGACCCTGGGTTCCTGAGAGCCTCCCAGTGTAAACTACAGAATGAAGCAGTAGTTTGATTGAGAGGTACTGACCCTGGGTTCCTGAGAGCCTCCCAGTGTAAACTACAGAATGAAGCAGTAGTTATTTTGAAAGGTACTGACCCTGGGTTCCTGAGAGCCTCCAGGTGTAAACTACAGAATGAAGCACTAGTTCTATTAAGAGGTACTGAACCTGGGTTCCAGAGAGCCTCCCGGTGTAAACTACAGAATGAAGCAGTAGTTCTATTGAGAGGTACTGTCCCCGGGTTCCTGAGAGCCTCCCGGTGTAAACTACAGAATGAAGCAGTAGTTCTTTTGAAAGGTACTGACCCTGGGTTCCTGAGAGCCTCCCAGTGTAAAATACAGAATGAAGCAGTAGTTCTATTGAGAGGTACTGACCCTGGGTTCCTGAGAGCCTCCCAGTGTAAACTACAGAATGAAGCAGTAGTTCTTTTGAAAGGTACTGACCCTGGGTTCCAGAGAGCCTCCCGGTGTAAACTACAGAATGAAGCAGTAGTTCTATTGAGAGGTACTGTCCCTGGGTTCCTGAGAGCCTCCCAGTGTAAACTACAGAATGAAGCAGTAGTTCTATTGAGAGGTACTGACCCCGGGTTCCTGAGAGCCTCACAGTGTAAACTACAGAATGAAGCAGTAGTTATATTGAGAGGTACTGACCCTGTGTTCCTGAGAGCCTCACGGTGTAAACTACAGAATGAAGTAGTAGTTCTATTGAGAGGTACTGTCCCTGGGTTCCTGAGAGCCTCACGGTGTAAACTACAGAATGAAGCAGTAGTTCTATTGAGAGGTACTGACCCTGGGTTCCTGAGAGCCTCCCGGTGTAAATTACAGAATGAAGCACTAGTTCTATTAAGAGGTACTGAACCTGGGTTCCAGAGAGCCTCCCAGTGTAAACTACAGAATGAAGCAGTAGTTCTATTGAGAGGTACTGTCCCTGGGTTCCTGAGAGCCTCCCGGTGTAAACTACAGAATGAAGCAGTAGTTCTATTGGGAGGTACTGTCCCTGGGTTCCTGAGAGCCTCCGAGTGTAAACTACAGAATGAAGCAGTAGTTCTATTGAGAGGTACTGACCCTGGGTTCCTGAGAGCCTCCCGGTGTAAACTACAGAATGAAGCAGTAGTTCTTTTGAAAGGTACTGACCCTGGGTTCCTGAGAGCCTCCCAGTGTAAACTACAGAATGAAGCAGTAGTTCTATTGAGAGGTACTGACCCTGGGTTCCTGAGAGCCTCCCAGTGTAAACTACAGAATGAAGCATTAGTTCTTTTGAAAGGTACTGACCCTGGGTTCCTGAGAGCCTCCCGGTGTAAACTACAGAACGAACCACTAGTTCTATTAAGAGGTACTGAACCTGGGTTCCAGAGAGCCTCCCGGTGTAAACTACAGAATGAAGCAGTAGTTCTATTGAGAGGTACTGTCCCTGGGTTCCTGAGAGCCTCCCAGTGTAACATACAGAATGAAGCAGTAGTTCTATTGAGAGGTACTGACCCCGGGTTCCTGAGAGCCTCACAGTGTAAACTACAGAATGAAGCAGTAGTTATATTGAGAGGTTCTGACCCTGGGTTCCTGAGAGCCTCACGGTGTAAACTACAGAATGAAGTAGTAGTTCTATTGAGAGGTACTGTCCCTGGGTTCCTGAGAGCCTCACGATGTAAACTACAGAATGAAGCAGTAGTTCTATTGAGAGGTACTGACCCTGGGTTCCTGAGAGCCTCCCAGTGTAAACTACAGAATGAAGTAGTAGTTCTATTGAGAGGTACTGTCCCTGGGTTCCTGAGAGCCTCACGATGTAAACTACAGAATGAAGCAGTAGTTCTATTGAGAGGTACTGTCCCTGGGTTCCTGAGAGCCTCACGGTGTAAACTACAGAATGAAGCAGTAGTTCTATTGAGAGGTACTGACCCCGGGTTCCTGAGAGCCTCACAGTGTAAACTACAGAATGAAGCAGTAGTTCTATTGAGAGGTACTGTCCCTGGGTTCCAGAGAGCCTCACGGTGTAAACTACAGAATGAAGCAGTAGTTATATTGAGAGGTACTGACCCTGGGTTCCTGAGAGCCTCACGGTGTAAACTACAGAATGAAGTAGTAGTTATATTGAGAGGTACTGACCCTGGGTTCCTGAGAGCCTCAAAGTGTAAACTACAGAATGAAGCAGTAGTTTGATTGAGAGGTACTGACCCTGGGTTCCTGAGAGCCTCATAGTGTAAACTACAGAATGAAGCAGTAGTTCTATTGAGAGGTACTGTCCCTGGGTTCCTGAGAGCCTCACGGTGTAAACTACAGAATGAAGCAGTAGTTCTATTGAGAGGTACTGACCCTGGGTTCCTGAGAGCCTCATGGTGTAAACTACAGAATGAAGTAGTAGTTCTATTGAGAGGTACTGACCCTGGGTTCCTGAGAGCCTCACGGTGTAAACTACAGAATGAAGCAGTAGTTCTATTGAGAGGTACTGACCCTGGGTTCCTGAGAGCCTCCCGGTGTAAACCACAGAATGAAGCAGTAGTTCTACTGAGAGGTACTGTCCCTGGGTTCCTGAGAGCCTCACGGTGTAAACTACAGAATGAAGCAGTAGTTCTATTGAGAGGTACTGACCTCGGGTTCCTGAGAGCCTCCCAGTGTAAACTACAGAATGAAGCGGTAGTTCTATTGAGAGGTACTGACCAGTAAACAGCTTCCTAACATTCCTCAGTCAGTCAGTTACTGTTGTCAGAGTCACTCAGTAACCCTGTGCACTGTAACAGGACTATACATTTACAGCTATCATACAAAGGCCTTGTACACAAGCCAGGATGATTGATGTTGGTCACTCGCGTAGCTTATGTACTTGTAGCAAGCGAGAACACGAGTGGAACCAGAATGCAATGTCATACTTGGTCAGTTTTCACACGAATGGAACCAGAATGCAATGTCATACTTGGTCAGTTATCACACGAATGGACCCAGAATGCAATGTCATACTTGGTCAGTTTTCACATGAATGGAACCAGAATGCAATGTCATACTTCATTTGTGGTATTGTTATATTTGAAGAGCAAAATAATGGTTTCTACTTCACGTCCAAAGATTTATCAAACAGACAATTGGAATACATGTTTTTGGTAAAGGTCCCAGATTGATCTAGTCTGGTTTATTATCTGATCTGGTAAAGGTCCCAGATTGATCTATTCTGGTTTATTATCTGATGTGGTAAAGGTCCCAGATTGATCTAGTCTGGTTTATTATTATCTGATATGGTAAAGGTCCCAGATTGATCTAGTCTGGTTAATTATTATCTGATCTGGTTAAGGTCCCAGATTGATCTAGTCTGGTTTATTATCTGATGTGGTAAAGGTCCCAGATTGATCTAGTGTGGTTTATTATTATCTGATATGGTAAAGGTCCCAGATTGATCTAGTCTGGTTAATTATTATCTGATCTGGTAAAGGTCCCAGATTGATCTAGTCTGGTTTATTATCTGATGTGGTAAAGGTCCCAGATTGATCTAGTCTGGTTTATTATTATCTGATGTTGTAAAGGTCCCAGATTGATCTAGTCTGGTTTATTATTATCTGATGTGGTAAAGGTCCCAGATTGATCTAGTCTGGTTTATTATCTGATATGGTAAAGGTCCCAGATTGATCTAGTCTGGTTTATTATCTGATCTGATATGGTAAAGGTCCCAGATTGATCTAGTCTGGTTAATTATTATCTGATCTGGTAAAGGTCCCAGATTGATCTAGTCTGGTTTATTATCTGATGTGGTAAAGGTCCCAGATTGATCTAGTCTGGTTTATTATTATCTGATGTTGTAAAGGTCCCAGATTGATCTAGTCTGGTTTATTATTATCTGATGTGGTAAAGGTCCCAGATTGATCTAGTCTGGTTTATTATCTGATGTGGTAAAAGGTTCCAGATTGCTGTTCTGAGAGGAATAATTTGACAGAGAGAGCCAGTGAGACAGAGTCTGCGTATGAAATGGCACCCTGTTTTCTACACAGGGATTAGGGTTCCACTTGGGACACACTGGGATCAGTGAGTTCAGTGAGTGTGGAACAGACTACAGCAGGGTTAAAACGGGGGGGATAGAGGTTGGTACCGGCTGACACTGTAGTTAAAGCTGTCTGCTCTGGGCTGGCTGGCTGGCTGGCTGGCTGGCTGGCTGGCTGGCTGGCTGGCGGATTACAGTAATGATCGTGAGAGCCATTTGAGATCCAATGCTGCGAAACTCTACTCAGGCTCCCTCTCTGTCAGACACACACATTAGGGTGACCACATGAACATTAATTACAATGTTGAAGCTCATTTACTGCATTTCTATACGATTTAAAATCTCTAAAATGCTATTTGGAGAACAGCAAACAAGCAAAAATGACCCCAGCCATTATCAACTTGGCTGCTGTAGGTTCATTCACCTCAGTCCATCTACAAGCACATAGCCTGTTAGTTATACAATCTACCTACCTCAGTCCAGCTACAAACACATAACCTATTAGCTGTACAATGACCCCAGCCATTATCACCTTGGCTGCTGTAGGTTCATTCACGTAGCCTATTCGTTATACAATGACCCCAGCCATTATCACCTTGGCTGCTGTAGGTTCATTCACGTAGCCTATTCGTTATACAATGACCCCAGCCATTATCACCTTGGCTGCTGTAGGTTCATTCACGTAGCCTATTCGTTATACAATGACCCCAGCCATTATCACCTTGGCTGCTGTAGGTTCATTCACATTGCCTATTAGTTATACAATGACCCCAGCCATTATCACCTTGGCTGCTGTAGGTTCATTCACGTAGCCTATTAGTTATACAATGACCCCAGCCATTATCACCTTGGCTGCTGTAGGTTCATTCACATTGCCTATTAGTCATACAATGACCCCAGCCATTATCACCTTGGCTGCTGTAGGTTCATTCACGTAGCCTATTAGTTATACAATGACCCAAGCCATTATCACCTTGGCTGCTGTAGGTTCATTCACATTGCCTATTAGTTATACAATGACCCCAGCCATTATCACCTTGGCTGCTGTAGGTTCATTCACGTAGCCTATTAGTTATACAATGACCCCAGCCATTATCACCTTGGCTGCTGTAGGTTCATTCACGTAGCCTATTAGTTATACAATGACCCCAGCCATTATCACCTTGGATGCTGTAGGTTCATTCACATTGCCTATTAGTTATACAATGACCCCAGCCATTATCACCTTGGATGCTGTAGGTTCATTCACGTAGCCTATTAGTTATACAATGACCCCAGCCATTATCACCTTGGCTGCTGTAGCCTATTAGTTTTACACGGCGCATTCGGAAAGTGTTCCGACCTCTTTGTCTTTTTCCCCATTTTGTGAGGTTACAGCCTTATTCCCAAAATGGATTTAAAACTTCTTGCTCCTACTTGAGACGCATATGTCCCAAGTAGGCACCTGGAAATGCAAATGCGCTACGCTAAATGCTAAATGTACTCGTTAAAACTCAAACCTTGATCAAAATTCACAAGCAGGGTATTAAATTAAAGCTACACTCGTTGTGAACCTAGCCAGCAAGTCAGATTTTTAAAATGCTTTTCGGCGAAAGCATCAGAAGCTATTATCTGATAGCATGCACCCCCCAAAATGCCAGCTCGACACGTAAACAACAGATTTTGCGATAGACGGCGCTACCCAAAACGCAGAAATAAAATATAAAACATTCATTACCTTAGACGAGCTTCTTTCTTGGCACTCCTATATGCCCCATAAACATCACTATTGGGTCTTTTTTTCGTTTAAATCGGTCCATATATACCCAAAATAGCTTTGTATAGAAGTAGTGTCATTCAGAAAAATTCATCGTTTTTAAACGCTGCGTAATTTTTTAAAATTAAAAAAGTCGACGATAAACTTTCACAAAACACTTCGAAATCCTTTTGTAATCCAACTTTAGGTATTAGTAAACGTTTATAATCTATCAAAACGATTACAGGGCGATGTCTCTTCAATAGGTCCTCACTTCAACAACAATGCAATCTGATCTCTCGCTAAACTGCATCCGGGTGAAGACTGGAGAACTTGGGGTCAGACAGATGGATTTTCCAACAATTAATTCGATTGAAAATTAGTACAATGGCGCCATCGTGCGGAATTTGTAGATGGTGCAGGCAAATTCCCATTAAATTCTGTTCTCCTTTAACAACTGGTGGAAGTGACTTATGGAAATTATTTTTTGCTTTCAGAGAGCAGTTTTTCTTGCGTTTTTCAATGAAACACACGCTCTGTTATAGTCACAGCCGTGATTTAACCAGTTTTATAAACTTCAGAGTGTTTTCTATCCACACATACTAATCATATGCATATACTATATTCCTGGCATGAGTAGCAGGACGCTGAAAAGTTGCGCGATTTTTAACAGAATTTTCAAAAAAGGAGGGGGTAGGATGAAGAGGTTTTAAATAAAACAATTCCCTCATCAATCTGTTGTACCCACTTCCTTACACTGGTCAACACAGCTGGAAATCAGTGGTATTTATACTTTAGTTTGATCAACGTAAAATATAGAAATGTGATATGCTAAAAACAGGACATCATGCTCTACGTATGCTAGACGTTGCTGGAGCAGGACTGGATGTGGAAACCACTGTGTTGCTCTTCAAACATAGAAATACCACATATTTACAGCAACGCGACTACACAGACGTAGTGTATATCTGAAAGACAACGCGACTACACAGACGTAGTGTATATCTGAAAGACAACGGGACTACACAGACGTAGTGTATATCTGAAAGACAACGCGACTACACAACGCGACTACACAGACGTAGTGTATATCTGAAAGACAACGGGACTACACAGACGTAGTGTATATCTGAAAGACAACGTGACTACACAGACGTAGTGTATATCTGAAAGACAACGCGACTACACAGACGTAGTGTATATCTGAAAGACAACGGGACTACACAGACGTAGTGTATATCTGAAAGACAACGGGACTACACAGACGTAGTGTATATCTGAAAGACAACGCGACTACACAACGCGACTACACAAACGTAGTGTATATCTGAAAGACAACGCGACTACACAGACGTAGTGTATATCTGAAAGACAACGCGACTACACAGACGTAGTGTATATCTGAAAGACAACGCGACTACACAGACGTAGTGTATATCTGAAAGACAACGGGACTACACAGACGTAGTGTATATCTGAAAGACAACGGGACTACACAGACGTAGTGTATATCTGAAAGACAACGCGACTACACAACGCGACTACACAGACGTAGTGTATATCTGAAAGACAATGGGACTACACAGACGTAGTGTATATCTGAAAGACAACGCGACTACACAGACGTAGTGTATATCTGAAAGACAACGGGACTACACAGACGTAGTGTATATCTGAAAGACAACGTGACTACACAGACGTAGTGTATATCTGAAAGACAACGCGACTACACAGACGTAGTGTATATCTGAAAGACAACGGGACTACACAGACGTAGTGTATATCTGAAAGACAACGCGACTACACAGACGTAGTGTATATCTGAAACACAACGGGACTACACAACGCGACTACACAGACGTAGTGTATATCTGAAAGACAACGCGACTACACAGACGTAGTGTATATCTGAAAGACAACGCGACTACACAGACGTAGTGTATATCTGAAAGACAACGGGACTACACAGACGTAGTGTATATCTTAAAGACAACGGGACTACACAGACGTAGTGTATATCTGAAAGACAACGTGACTACACAGACGTAGTGTATATCTGAAAGACAACGCGACTACACAGACGTAGTGTATATCTGAAAGACAACGGGACTACACAGACGTAGTGTATATCTGAAAGACAACACGACTACACAGACGTAGTGTATATCTGAAAGACAACACGACTACACAGACGTAGTGTATATCTGAAAGACAACGGGACTACACAGACGTAGTGTATATCTGAAAGACAACGCGACTACACAACGCGACTACACAGACGTAGTGTATATCTGAAAGACAACGCGACTACACAGACGTAGTGTATATCTGAAAGACAACGCGACTACACAGACGTAGTGTATATCTGAAAGACAACGGGACTACACAGACGTAGTGTATATCTTAAAGACAACGGGACTACACAGACGTAGTGTATATCTGAAAGACAACGTGACTACACAGACGTAGTGTATATCTGAAAGACAACGCGACTACACAGACGTAGTGTATATCTGAAAGACAACGGGACTACACAGACGTAGTGTATATCTGAAAGACAACACGACTACACAGACGTAGTGTATATCTGAAAGACAACACGACTACACAGACGTAGTGTATATCTGAAAGACAACGGGACTACACAGACGTAGTGTATATCTGAAAGACAACGCGACTACACAACGCGACTACACAGACGTAGTGTATATCTGAAAGACAACGCGACTACACAGACGTAGTGTATATCTGAAAGACAACGCGACTACACAGACGTAGTGTATATCTGAAAGACAACGGGACTACACAGACGTAGTGTATATCTGAAAGACAACACGACTACACAGACGTAGTGTATATCTTAAAGACAACGGGACTACACAGACGTAGTGTATATCTGAAAGACAACGTGACTACACAGACGTAGTGTATATCTGAAAGACAACGCGACTACACAGACGTAGTGTATATCTGAAAGACGTGGGGATTTTCTCTACCGTGTTAAATGTCACTAAAGCCTGGTTTACAAACCACTGTGGTACTCTGAAAACTTTATTATGTTCTCTGTCATCTATTGAAAAACAAAAATTTGGACTTTGTTTGTCGTTCAGGGATATTAAAACAAGTGTGTGACTGTAGCCCAGATGATCTAGTCTGGTTTATTATTATCTGATGTCGTAAAGGTCCCAGATTGATCTAGTCTGGTTTATTATTATCTGATGTGGTAAAGGTCCCAGATTGATCTAGTCTGGTTTATTATTATCTGATGTGGTAAAGGTCCCAGATTGATCTAGTCTGGTTTATTATCTGATGTGGTAAAGGTCCCAGAATGATCTAGTCTGGTTTATTATCTGATGTGGTAAAGGTCCCAGATTGATCTAGTCTGGTTTATTATTATCTGATGTGGTAAAGGTCCCAGATTGATCTAGTCTGGTTTATTATTATCTGATGTGGTAAAGGTCCCAGACTGATCTAGTCTGGTTTATTATCTGATATGGTAAAGGTCCCAGATTGATCTAGTCTGGTTTATTATCTGATATGGTAAAGGTCCCACATTGATCTAGTCTGGTTTATTATTATCTGATATGGTAAAGGTCCCAGATTGATCTAGTTTGGTTTATTATTATCTGATATGGTAAAGGTCCCAGATTGATCTAGTTTGGTTTATTATTATCTGATATGGTAAAGGTCCCAGATTGATCTAGTCTGGTTTATTATTATCTGCTGTGGTAAAGGTCCCAGATTGATCTAGTCTGGTTTAGTATTATCTGATGTGGTAAAGGTCCCAGATTGATCTAGTCTGGTTTATTATTATCTGATATGGTAAAGGTCCCAGATTGATCTAGTCTGGTTTATTATCTGATGTGGTAAAGGTCCCAGATTGATCTAGTCTGGTTTATTATCTGATGTGGTAAAGGTCCCAGATTGATCTAGTCTGGTTTATTATTATCTGATATGGTAAAGGTCCCAGATTGATCTAGTCTGGTTTATTATTATCTGATATGGTAAAGGTCCCAGATTGATCTAGTCTGGTTTATTATCTGATGTGGTAAAGGTCCCAGATTGATCTAGTCTGGTTTATTATTATCTGATGTGGTAAAGGTCCCAGATTGATCTAGTCTGGTTTATTATCTGATGTGGTAAAGGTCCCAGATTGATCTAGTCTGGTTTATTATTATCTGATATGGTAAAGGTCCCAGATTGATCTAGTCTGGTTTATTATCTGATGTGGTAAAGGTCCCAGATTGATCTAGTCTGGTTTATTATTATCTGATGTGGTAAAGGTCCCAGATTGATCTAGTCTGGTTTATTATCTGATGTGGTTAAGGTCCCAGATTGATCTAGTCTGCTTTATTATTATCTGATGCGGTAAAATGTCCCAGATTGATCTAGTCTGGTTTATTATTATCTGATGTGGTAAAGGTCCCAGATTGATCTAGTCTGGTTTATTATTATCTGATGTGGTAAAGGTCCCATGTGATGTGGTTGTATTTTAATGTCGGTCTATAGGGAGGATAGGTCCTGTTGAGATGTTCATATTGTAACATACAGTGGTTGTATTTTAATGTAGGTCTATAGGGAGGATAGGTCCTGTGGAGATGTTTATATTGTAACATACAGTGGTTGTATTGTAATGTAGGTCTATAGGGAAGATAGGTCCTGTTGAGATGTTCATGTTGAAACATGTCTTATGTTTTTTCTTATCTTGTTTGATGAGATTAGTGCAGATTATTCCAGGGGCCCCGACTTCAAATTTGGGAACCACTGTACTTACCTCTCTCTGTCTCCTCTGCTTCCTCCTACATTACAGTCTACCTCAGCCTCATCACTCTACTAACCTCTCTCTCAGTCTCATCTGCTTCCTCCTACATCACTTTCTGTCTAAGCCTCACCACTGAGCACCACATCACTGTCTGTCTCAGTAGATTACTTTCTGTAAAGTCAGTGGTGGAAAGAACTTAAGTAATACTTAAATATGTTTTATTGTAAGTTCGGTCCGATGTTTGTGGGCTTGTTGTTACTTCATGTATTTGGACATTTTGAGTAAAGTTCTTTGTGTTACTCATCTCTGCTGTCCTGCGCCTGACTCCTCTGCACCAGCTACACCCAGAGCCTTACAGTATCTGAAATTTTGGACAACTTTTACTTCACTACATTACTAAAGAAAATAATGTACTTTTTACTCCATACATTTTCCCTAACACCTTAAAGCACTAGTTACATTTTGAATGCTTAGAATTTCAGGAAAACGGTCCAATTCACACACCTATCAAGACAACATCCCTGGTCATCCCTACTGCCTCTGATCTGGAGGACTCACTAAACAGAGAACATCCCTGGTCATCCCTACTGACTATGATCTGGAGGACTCACTAAACAGAGAACATCCCTGGTCATCCCTACTGCCTCTGATCTGGAGGACTCACTAATCAGAGAACATCCCTGGTCATCCCTACTGCCTCTGATCTGGAGGACTCACTAAACAGAGAACATCCCTGGTCATCCCTACTGCCTCTGATCTGGAGGACTCACTAAACAGAGAACATCCCTGGTCATCCCTACTGCCTCTGATCTTGCGGACTCACTAAACACGTTTAGTTTGTATGATGTCTGAGTGTTGGAGTGTGCCCCTGGCTATCCGTATATTTATAATAATGATGCTATCTAGTTTGCTTAATATAAATAACTTGAAAAAATATATACTTTGACTTTTGATCCTTAACTTCTTATGGCTGCAGGGGCAGTATTGAGTAGCTTGGAGGAAAGGTGCACAGAGGTGCCCATATTCAACGGCCTGCTCCTCAGTCATAGTTGCATATTATTATTAGTATTGGATAGAAAACAATCTGACATTTCTAAAACTGTTTGAATTATGTCTGTGAATTTAACAGAACTCATATAGCAGGCAAAAACCTGAGAAATTCCACTTCCTGTTTTTTTTCTTTTCTGGGGGTGGCAGATTTTCAACCAAGCTCTCATTGAAATTACAGCGAGATATGGATGAGTTTTCACTTCCTACACCTTCCACTAGATGTCAACAGTCAATAGAACTTTGTCTGATGACTCTAATGTGAAGGGGGGTCGAATGACACAGGAAATAGTCACCACTGCCACGAGTTTGACATGTTTCTACTGACTGTTACGGAACATTTGGACATTTCGTCAAGTTATAGTGGACGCGCTTTGTGACTTTGGAATTGTTACCAAACGCGCTAACCAAAGTAGCTAATTGGACATAAATAACTGACATTTTCGAACAAATCTAGCATTTATTGTGGACCTGGGATTCCTAGGACTGCATTCTGATGAAGTTCATCAAAGGTAAGGAAACATTTATCATGTATTTTTTGGTTTCTGTTGACTCCAACATGGCGGCTAATTTGGCTTCTGTTCTGAGCGCCGTCTCAGATTATTGCATGGGTTGCTTTTTCCATAAACTTTTTTTGAAATCTGACACAGCGGTTGCATTAAGGAGAGGTATATCTATAGTTCCATGTGTATAACTTGTATTATCATCTACATTTATGATGAGTATTTCTGTTGAAACGATGTGGCTTTGCAAAATCACTTTATGTTTTTGGAACTAGTGAATCTAACGCGCCAATGTAAACTCTGATTTTTTTATATTAATATGAACTTTATCAAACTTAACATGCATGTATTGTGTAACATGAAGTCCTATTATGAGTGTCATCTGATGAAGATAATTCAAGGTTAGTGATTCATTTTATCTTTATTTCTGCTTTTTGTGAATGCTATATTTCGCTGGAAAATGGCTGTGCTTATTGTGGTTTGGTGAAGACCTAACATAATCATTTGTAGTGCTTTCGCTGAAAAGCCTATTTGAACTCTGACACTTTGGTGTCAGCAAAAGATTACCTTTAAAATGATATAAAACACATGTATGTTTTAGGAATTGTAATTATGAGATTTCTGTGATTTGAATTTGGCGCCCTCTATTTTCACTGGTAGTTGTCATATCGATCCCGGTATTGGGAATGCAGCCATAACAAGTTAAGTATATTTTAGAAATTACATTTACTTTTGATACTTAAGTACATTTAAAACTAAATAGTTTTATTTAAGTAGTATTTTACTTGAGTCATTTTCTATGAAGGTGTATGTGTTTTTGCTCCTGCTGAGGTAGACTCCGTTTAACGCTTCATCCTTCATCCTTCTAGCTGGCTCAGTAATACCAGCCAGAGCCCTTCACCGTTGCTGCACTAGAAGTCTCTGCCGGCAGCCACCTGACTGACATGTCTAAAAGGAGACTGTTTACCAGTTGTGCATCTCCCTCCGAGAGTCACTTTTTGTCTGTTTGGGGGATGTCTGGAGACACGGCATGAGCAGTGGGGCGGTTTTAAAATGGTATTTTGTCTGGCATCACACACACACACACACACACACACACACACACACACACACACACACACACACACACACACACACACACACACACACACACACACACACACACAGAGAGACAGACTAACACACATACTGTCCTCTACATTCCTCACCTCCTTCTGTAGCACGGTAGCCTTCACGTCTTCCTCAGCAGGCTTGGAGTGGGAGGCAGACATATTGGAGGTTGGGCCGGGGGCGGGGCCTCCATTAAACATGTCCTTCCTCTTCCTCACACTGCCCTCGTCCATGTCACCCTGCTCACACACACACACACACACACACAAAGATGCACACAAACATGCACACACACACACACACACACACACACACACACACAAACACGTAAGAGGACAATGTAAAGATGACAGAGTCAGTTCTCTTCCTGGTCTCATCAATTCACCGTCATTCAAAGACTCAATCATGGACACATACTGACAGTTAATGGCTGCTTCGCATGATGTATTGTTGTGTCTACCTTCTTGCCCTTTGTGCTGTAGTCTGTGTCCAATGTTTGTACCATGTTTTGTGCTGCTACCATGTTGTGTTGCTGCCATGCTGTGTTGTTACCATGCTGTGTTGTTACCATGCTGTGTTGTTACCATGCTGTGTTGTTACCATGCTGTGTTGTTACCATGCTGTGTTGCTACCATGTTGTGTTGTTACCATGCTGTGTTGCTACCATGCTGTGTTGCTGCCATGCTGTGTTGCTTAGGTCTCTCTTTATGTACTGTGATGTACAGTATCAGTCAAAAGTTTGGACACACCAACAACTTATTCAAGGGAGTTTTCATTTTTACTATTTTCTACAATGTAGAATAATAGTGAAGACATCAAAACTATGAAATAACACGCATGGAATCATGTGGTAACCAGAAAAGTGTTAAACAAGTCAAAATATATTTTATATTTGAGATTCTTCAAAATAGCCACCCTTTGCCTTTATAGCTACTCTCTTGGCATTCTCTGAACCAGCTTTATTTGGAAAGCTTTTCAGACCGTCTTGAATGAGTTCCCACATATGCTGAGCACTTATTGGCTGCTTTTCCTTCACTCTTCGGTCCAACTCATCCCAAACCATCTCAATTGGGTTGAGGTCAGGTGATTGTGGAGGCCAGGTCATCTGATGCAGCAATCCATCACTCTCCTTCTTGGTCAAATAGCCCTTACACAGCCTGGAGGTGTGTTGGGTGATTGTCCTGTTGAAAAACACCACTAAGCGCAAAACAGATGGGATGGCATTTCACTGCAGAATGCTGTGGTAGCCATGCTGGTTAAGTGTGCCTTAAATTCTAAATAAATCACTGACAGCGTCACCAGCAAAGCACCGCCACACCACCTCCTCCATGCTTCACGGTGGGAACCACACATGCGGAGATCATCCGTTCACCTACTCTGCGTCTCAGAAAGACATGGCGGTGGGAACGAAACATTTCAAATTTGGACTCATCAGACCAAAGGACAGATTTTCACCGGTCTAATGTCCATTGCTCGTGTTTCTTGACCCAAGCAAGTCTCTTCTTTTTATTGCCGTCCTTTAGTAGTGATTTCTTTGTAGCAATTCAACCACGAAGGCCTTATTCACCCGGTCTCCTCTGAACTCTAATGAACTTATCCTCTGCAGCAGAGGTATCTCCGGGTCGTCCTTTCCTGTGGCGGTCCTCATGAGAGCCAGTTTCATCATAGCGCTTGATGGTTTTCGCGACTGCACTTGAAGAAACTTTCAAAGTTCTTGAAATGTTTCGTATTGACTGACCGTCATGTCTTAAAGTAATGATGGACTGTTGTTTCTCTTTGCTTATTTGAGCTGTTCTTGCCATAATATGGACTTGGTCTTTTACCAAATAGGGCTATCTTCTGTATACCACCCCTACCTTGTCACAACACAACCGATAGGCTCAAACACATTAATAAGGAAAGAAATTCCACAAATTAACTTTTAACAAGGCACACCTGTTAATTGAAATGCATTCCTGGTGACTACCTCATGAAGCTGGTTGAGAGGATCAGGATGTGACCCTACTATCTGTCTGTCTCTCTATCCGACTCTCTGATGTCACCCTACTACCTGTCCTGGTAACTGTAGCCACAACTGAGGGTCTGTATCCCAGCAAGCACCCTATTCCCTATAGGCCCTGGTCTAAAGACTGAGGGTCTGTATCCTAAAAGACACCCTATACCCTATAGGCCCTGGTCTAAAGACTGAGGGTCTGTATCCTAAAAGACACCCTATTCCCTATGGGCCCTGGTCAAAGTAGTGGACTATATATGGAATATGAAGCCATTTGACAGTGACCGTGTGTACCAACACTGTTCAGACTCATTAAGTCATCCTGTTGCAGTGTTTTAGTATGTTGATTATGTGGCTGTGCGTTAGCAACAGGCGGGCTGGCGCCAGGGGCAGTAAACACACAGACTGCGTACTGAATGGAACTCTATTCACTACACAGTGCACTACTTTGGACCAGGGCCCTATGGAACCAGGTCAACAGTAGTGCACTACGTAGGGAATAGGGTGCTATTCATGACTCTGCCACAGTAAAAACAGTACTGAGAGGGCGTCAATGAGTCACTAGTCCTTTTGTCTGTCTGTATGTCCGTCTGTCTCTCAACAGATTAATGATAAATCAAATGGGATGTAAAGATTTACAGATAAAGGTTGTTCCTGGATCAAATGTTTCAGATACCAGTTCATCTGTCAGCGGGAGTCCAAACCGATCCAAATTAAGCGTTGTTCAGAAAAAACTATTCCAAAGCTACGAATCCCTTTGACTCGTATGGTTTTATTCCTAAAATACCTGTTATCTGTTGTGACTGAACCGATGTGACCTGTCCTTCAGTAGCCAATCAAACTGTTATGTACCTGCATATGACTGTCAGATAACAGCTGTGTGAACAGTGTGGGAGACAGCTGTTCTAGCCAATGAGAGGCAGCGGGTAGACCTATCCCTATTCTAATAGGCTACGGGTGGCACCTTCAACATTCAGATGCTTGATAATTAAATTGCTTTCCCAATGTCACATTTTTGTCTTTATTAGTTGAGTGACAACTGATGAAAACTTGGTTGTCCATTGTTACCATAAGCTAATGGTGATCCCCCTGGGCCTCTCTGAGCTGGGCCTCTCTGAGCTGGGCCTCTCTAAGCTGGGCGTCTCTGAGCTGGGCCTCTCTGAGCTGGACCTCCCTGAGCTGGGCCTCTCTGAGCTAGAGAAGTGATCTCAGACAGGCCCAGCTCAGAAACCCAGCTCAGAGAGGCCCAGCTCAGAGAGGCCCAGCTCAGAGAGGTCCAGCTCAGAGAGGTCCAGCTCAGGGAGGTCCAGCTCAGAGAGGCCCATCTCAGAGAGGCCCAGCTCAGAGAGGCCCAGCTCAGAGAGGCCCAGCTCAGGGAGGTCCAGCTCAGAGAGGTCCAGCTCAGAGAGGCCCAGCTCAGAGAGGTCCAGCTCTTGAGCTCCCATCAGCAGCAGATATTCATGTTAAATGGAAAATGTGTGTACATGCAAACAAAAATGTTGTTCATCGTATCGAATCTAACCGAATCACATTGATTTGTTCCTCTAACAAATCGAGATGTGTATAAAATTGCCTTGAAAGGGAAAGATGCACATTCCACATAACACTCAAATCACATAAGTCCGGTTCTGATGAGGTATGCTCTGGTAAACAACTCACAGGCTGGATCCCAAATGGCTCCCTATTCTCTATATAGGGCACTACTGTTGACCAGAGCCAAATGGCTCCCTATTCTCTATATAGGGCACTACTGTTGACCAGAGCCAAATGGCTCCCTATTCTCTATATAGGGCACTACTGTTGACCATAGCCAAATGGCACCCTATATGGGGCACTACTGTTGACCAGAGCCAAATGGCTCCTTATTCTCTATATAGGGCACTACTGTTGACCAGAGCCAAATGGCTCCCTATTCCCAATCTCTATAGACAAACATTGGCAGTAGAATGGCCAGAACTGAAAAGCTCAGTGACATTCAACGTGGCACCGTCACAGGAGCCACCTTTCCAACAAGTCAGTTCGTGAAAGTGGCGCCCTAGCAGGTAGTATTTCACGCTTTCTAGAGCCCACTTTACTGCCAGAGCCTGTTTCTCAACGACTGAGTAGTTGGTCTACCGTGGTTCCAGCTTCCTGCTTAAAAACAGGATGGGGTGTTCCACCCCTTCTACCTCTTGGTAGGGCACGACCTCTGAGGCATCTGTCTGAACAACTCTCTCTCTCTCTCTCTCTCAAAGTCTGGTATCACCAGCACTGGATTACAGCAGAGAGCCTCCTGTAATGTCCTAAATCCTTTGGTGGCCCTTTCATCCCATTTGACCATGTTTTGAGCGTAGGTTTGGCATAATGGGCAGTTGGCCCCGAACAAGATGACGTCTGAGCTTCAACGGTTTTTGAGTTATGGCCATTTTTCTGGGATTAAAGGTCCAAAATGAAAATAGAGAAATCATTTTTCTGCTTCACTTCAAAGTCAAGGAGCCTCCGGTAACAATGAAAAAAGAACCAGCCATTTATCTATCGCCATTTAAGAGAAATCGTACAAGGTCAAATTGGTGAACTACAAAAATAGGTGTTTTTTTTAAACAGTTACAGATCCAGTTGCAGGGGGTTCATACGAATCTTTTTAAAGTGTGCTGCGGAGCTCTGCGAGATTTCTGTGATTTTCTATGATTTTCTGAAATAACACACACTCACTAAACCCTCCGTAAATAACTCAGTTCTTAACGTAAAGTCTTAAAACTCAGGATTCTGTAAAGGCATACCCCAATCAGGATATTAGTTTATTTATAGCTTCCTGTGCCACCCGGAAGTGCCTTAAATGGTGTCATAGTGGCTGTTTCCAAGGGTCAGATCTTTTCAAAACTTCATATGTGTGATTAGGCAACCCCCATGAACTGTAAGTCAGTCATTTCTCCCAACAGATGTCAAAGAAAAGCTCTCTCTCACACACACACACAGACACACACACACAGTAAGGATGGAGTGACAAAGTGCGATGCTTAAAGACACACAGAGCCTGCAATGGCATTTCCATATTCTCTAGGCCGTGCCGAGTTCAACGAGATGCCCCGCTTGACCGTAGCTCGCTCTGATGGACACTGACTTGCTAGTTGACTTTTGTACATTTGCAATATGTTTAAACGGAGAGAATCATCACCAAAATGTCATTCTGAAATCAACACAAAAAATGGCATCACCATAGTCTCCAGACTGTGCCGAGTTCAACGAGACGCCCCGCTTGACCGTAGCTCGCTCTGAGTGCAGCGACCGTGAAAAAAAGTAGGCCCAAAATGAAGCCTGGCCCTAAATGTAATTTGCTTTTTGGTGACAGTGAGAGAACCGTTAGGGTGAGAAGCACAATTCGACCGCAGGTACGATCCTGAGGTCCTCCCGATCTGTGCAAGCCTAACCTTGACCGTGTGGCATTAACCCTTAACAGTAAAACAGGGTTTTTTGATCTCACAGATTACAATGACATCTCTTCCCATAGGAATACATTGCCTGCTCCTCTAAAGTCAACCTGAAGCCTATGTGGGTTATGAATGCTATATGAACCTGTCTTCGATGACAGTCCATCAGGGCACTATGAGGTCTACCTGTGTCGATTCTAAGCTTCCTGGACCAACCTGAAGTGGTTAAAATCACCCAAAAAGTGTATATCCATACCCTACCTGCAGTTTGATATAAATAGTGCATTCAACCCTGTGTAAATCAGTCAGTTCTTAACGTAAGGACTTAAAACTCAGGATTCTGTAAAAGCATACCCCGATGAGGATACCCCGATGACTTATAACTTCCTGTGCCAACCAGAAGTGCCATAATTGGTGTCACAGGGGCTGTTTAGAAGGGTTAAAAAAGTCAGATCTTTCCAAAACTTCATATGTGTGATTAGGCAACCCCCATGAACTGTAAATCAGTCATTTTTCCCATAACATTTCTAAGGAAAACTAAATCACACACACACACAGCTTGGAAGGAGGGACCCATTGGGGTGCGTAGAGACATACACTGCCTAATTTAGTTAACCTTGTTGGAACTTTTAAAGAACCGTCAGACCTAGAGTTCCGAAACTTTAGAAACCTGTTCTAGACCTCAGGTCGATAGTGCGTGGTGAGTTACGTGGCTCTAGAAGGTTCTCGGACCGAGAAACAGCCTCGTACATTTGCAATGACTTCAATTCATTTTTGCATCACGAAAATGACGACGACAAGACTAGGTGCATTGCGACCGTCTCGGCCCATATAGACGGACCCCAACATTTCTGTCCAATCGCTCATTCAAGGACCCCGTAGCAAGTCATGGAAAAAAAGTGGATTTTCAGCACCAATTAGGGTCTTGCTCGGAAACCAAATGACCTATCGAGCCGAAACGTGGGATTCGGGGTCGCCTCAGGTAGGCCTACACATACAGTGCCTTGTGAAAGTATTCGGCCTCCTTGAACTTTGCGACCTTTTGCACATTTCAGGCTTCAAACATAAAGATATAAAACTGTATTTTTTTGTGAAGAATCAACAACAAGTGGGACACAATCATGAAGTGGAACGACATTTATTGGATATTTCAAACTTTTTTAACAAATCAAAAACTGAAAAATTGGGAGTGCAAAATTATTCAGCCCCCTTAAGTTAATACTTTTTTTTAAAGTTAATACTTTGTAGCGCCACCTTTAACTGCGATTACAGCTGTAAGTCGCTTGGGGTATGTCTCTATCAGTTTTGCACATCGAGAGACTGACATTTTTTCCCATTCCTCCTTGCAAAACAGTTCGAGCTCAGTGAGGTTGGATGGAGAGCATTTGTGAACAGCAGTTTTCACTTTTGACTTCCTATGAAATCATATTGCAAATGGACAAAACATATGCCTTATGCGCAAGTATTTTTTTTTTACAAAATTATGATAATAAAATTGGACAAAAGTATATTCATACAATTCATTCTTACACATGTAATTGACAAAAAAAATCAAAAGAATTAAGCGGTTGCTAGGTTATGGAAAAAAAATTCACTTTTTCCCAAATTTTGCTTTTGGATGTTGACTTGGGTTGCATTTGCAACATGAAAAACCACGGTGGAGCGTGCTCGCCACCTGTTGGATTTTCAAAGTGTTACACCTGGCATTTGCCATATGGCATTTGCAATCAACTTTACACGGATCAACGCCGAATTGGGTGGTATTGGACACCGTGTATATGGTTTGTCCAGTGTCAATGACTTCCCATTCATTTTTGTCCATTTCAGGGGGGAGTTCCCTTACTTGGGATGAACTTCCGGTAGTAACCGGTCAACCCTAGGAAGGCTCGATCCTGCTTCTTATTTATTGGTCTCGGCCCATCCTCTAATTGCCTCCACCATCTTCAGTTGGGATTTGATTAACCCTCTTCCCACGGTGTATCCCAGATACTCGGTTTCCTCTAACCCCACGTAACATTTGGCAGGGTTTACCATGAGCTCTGCCTTTCTAAGGGCGTCTAGCACTGCCTGTACCTGGGGTAAGTGAGATTCCCAATCTGGGCTGTAGATCCCCACGTCACCTGAATAGGTTGCAGCGTAAGCTCTGTGCGGGTTTCAGGACTTTATCCATTAGCCGTTGAAAGGTGGGCCCCTGCGTAAGCCAAATGGCTTGACAGTGTATTGAAACAAACCGTCAGGGGTTGCAAAGGCTGTCTTTTCTTCGGCTCTGGGGGTCAAAGGAATTTGCCAGTAACCTTTGGCTAGGTCCTTTGGCTAGGTCCAGGGTCGTAATGTACAGAACGTTACCAGTTTTCTCCAGCAGTCCATCTACTCGGGGCATTGGGTAGGCATCACACTTGGAGATTTAATTTACCTTCTGAAAACAATTTAAAAACCGCCAAGACCCATCATGCTTGGAGACCATCACAATTGGGCTAGACCACTTTCCTATGTGACTCTTCAACCACTCCATCTGTCAACATTTTTCTCTGCTCTAATCGCAGCTCGTAGAGCCTTGGGTACCTGATACGGCCTAGTGCTTAATTTTCTCCCTGGTAGGGAAACAATATCATGAGCCGTAATCTCAGTTCGGCCTGGTATCCATGAAAACACATCTTTGTTTTTATGAACCAGGGTCTTTACTTCCTGTACTTGTGCTGGGGACAGAGAGGTGAAACATGCACTTCAGCTGCCTCCTGAGTGGGTATGGGGAACGTGACAATGTGTTTCTCTCTCTCGCCATGCTTTTAACTGGTTAATTTGATAGATTTGTTCCGGGGGCCGACAAAATGGCTGTTGGATCCGATAATTAACTTCTTGGCGCACCCATCCCGTTAGCGGGATCATTTTCGTCAACATCCGCTGAATTGCAGAGCGCCAAATTCAAAGTAAATTACTGAAAATATTTAATTTTGCTGAAATCACAAGTGCAATATAGCAAAAAAAGCTTAGCTTGTTGTTAATCCACCTGGCGTGTCAGATTTCAAAAAAGCTTTACAGCAAAAGCTATCCAAGCGTTTATGTTAGGACATCTCTCTCAGCAGACAAAACATTACAAACAGCTGGCAGCAAAGTAGATTGGTCACGAAAGTCAGAAAAACAATAAAATGAATCGCTTACCTTTGATGATCTTCGGATGTTTGCACTCACAAGACTCCCAGTTACACAATAAATGTTCCTTTTGTTTGATAAATATTATTTTTCTATCCAAAAACCTCCATTTGGTTGGCACATTTTGTTCAGAAATCCACAGGCTCGGGCAGACGAAAATTCCAAATAGTATCTGTAAAGTTCGTAGAAACATGTCAAACATTTTTTATAATCAATCCTCAGGTGGTTTTTACAATAAATAATCGATAATATTTCAACCGGACCGTAGCTTTTTCAATAGGAGAGAGAGAGAAAATGTCTGCTCCAAGCTGTTGCACATGCAAAACTCTGCTGGCACCCAGCCATCCAATGACGCGATGTGATCCATCTCGCTCATTTTTCAGAATAAAAGCCTGAAACTATGTCTAAAGACTGTTCACACCATGTGAAAGCCATAGGGAAAGGAATATGGTTTATATCCCTTTAAATTGAGGGAATGAATGCAATGGAACAGGGAGATTCATTTCTCTTAGGCACTTCCTTGTTGGATTTTCCTCAGGTTTTCGCCTGCAATAACAGTTCTGATATACTCACAGACAATATTTTGACAGTTTTGGAAACTTTAGAGTGTTTTCTTTCCTAATCTGCCAATTATATGCATATTCTTGATTCTGGGCCTGAGAAATAGGCGGTTTCATTTGGGTACGTTTTTCATCCAAACATCAAAATACTGCCCCCTACACTCAACAGGTTAACTTCTACTCTCCAGCACTTCATACGGTCCTTTCCATATGGCTAGTAGTTTACGCTCTACCGTGGGGACCACCACTAATTCCCTCAGGGTAGCCTGCCGGTTATAAGTGTGCCGGTGGTGCTCTTGTGCTTGCCTCATGTGCTCTCTGACGATGGGCATGACTATCCTGTCTTGCATTGCTGTGATGTGCTCTATAACAGAAGTACAGTGGGGCAAAAAAGTATTTAGTCAGCCACCAATTGTGCAAGTTCTAACACTTAAAAAGATGAGAGGGGCCTGTAATTGTCATCGTAGGTACACTTCAACTATGACAGACAAAATGAGAAAAAAATGCAGAAAATCACATTGTAGGATTTTTTATGAATTTATTTTTGCTCACCGTTCTTGTGATCATTTTGACCCCATTGTCTGGGCAGCGAGTGGCATAATTTAGGATGACCAGAATGCATTGGTGCTCTCTTGCAGATTTGGGTAGCGAGCCCACTATACTTCCTGCTTGGTCAGGAGTGTTGGGCTTCTCAAATATGCTGTTCTTTTGGCCTAACCTCGCAAAGTTAGGAAAGTATCTACCCAGTATTATATCATACGGCATCTTCTGGACCACACCGATCTCATAATCCAGCAGCTCGTCCTCCGTTTGTCTGCTCACTAAGGCCTTGGGGTATCCTGACTTTCAACTCCAGATCGAAATACTCTTTTTTGAGCGTCCCCTACCAGGTATGGTGCAAGACGTCCTGCCCATTCTTCTTTCGGTCACTTCTCTCTCGCGCTCTGCCGTCCTTTCGAAGGTGGTGATGCTTCCACATATTCCTTCTTGGTCATTTTCTGAAGAAAATGATTGACCCGCCTCTGGGTATTTGCAGCTCGAAACTGAGTCCCCCTTTGGGCCTTTCTCTGAACTCCTGGGTGTTTCTCTCTTACTCCTCTCCGAGCAGCTGGTTGGTGCAGTGCTGGACCTGTAATGTGTCCTGATGCATTCACATTGCAATCCTGATGAGCTATTTGTTGAGCTCTAGTTGCCACTTATTGGCCTGCCGCTGCTTGTAACAGTGCCTGTATGGCTCCCTCCATACTCATTTTCCCTGAGCAAACTGTACAAAACAAACAAAGCCACAACAAATAACTCCTCTTTGGAGTGCTAACAGAATACTTTCAAAAATATATTTTTTCCTCTACCTAACCAGCAGTTAGTCCCTTTATCCACTTCAGGCCACACTGTGCCCGCATTCTCCACCACGTGTAACAAACCTCTTCAAGGTTAGGAGAGTTTGTCACAAATTAAGTGGGAGACTGTCACCAAAATCACCCCATAATGAAAGTTATTTCGAACAGGACAGAGCTATATGTTGGTTTCTCCGTCCTGGTCCTCCCAGGCCACAGGTTTGGTCAAGGAAAGCAGGATTTGGTACACGAATCGGGTTCTCAGTAGGTCCAGGTCCAAACGCCAACAGGTCCAAACAGTTCAGGTCATACACAGTAACAGTCCAGGTCATACACAGTAAATCCAGCCGATACATATTGTCACTTCCTCTTTCTCTGTATTTAACAGATCCCCCAGCCCCTTCCTTTCTCTCTTCCTGGTTTGTCTTGACCCCTTATCTGTGGGTCGGCCCCACCTTCCGATCGTTCTGGGAATTTGAGTGTTTAACGGTCGGCCATTTTGTGATCTGTAGTTCTGATCAGGGTGACCATTTTAGTGATCGGGCAGAGCCCGTTTATTAGTTCTGCTCCCACATATCTGCCATTTATCACTCGACCTCCTTCTTTGCCACAATATACGGTATATATATATATATATTTTAATATAGTGAGGTACCAGGGGCATCCAAAATTGCACCCAATTCCCTATATAGTGCACTGGTCAGTCTGTCCTATTTATGGTGATAGCCTGGTCAGTCTGTTTGTCTGTCCTCTATATGGTGTTAGCCTTGTCAGTCTGTCCTCTATATGGTGTTAGCCTTGTCAGTCTGTCCTCTATATGGTGTTAGCCTGGTCAGTCTGTTTGTCTGTCCTCTATATGGTGTTAGTCTGGTCAGTCTGTCCTCTATATGGTGTTAGCCTTGTCAGTCTGTCCTCTATATGGTGTTAGCCTTGTCAGTCTGTCCTCTATATGGTGTTAGACTGGTCAGTCTGTTTGTCTGTCCTCTATATGGTTTTAGTCTGGTCAGT
>NW_027258619.1:27500-63638 GCF_045791955.1 Oncorhynchus clarkii lewisi
GGAATGGTTCAAAAATAAACATATCCAGGTGTTAGAATGGCCAAGTCAAAGTCCAGACCTGAATCCAATCGAGAATCTGTGGAAAGAACTGAAAACTGCTGTTCACAAATGCTCTCCATCCAACCTCACTGAGCTCGAGCTGTTTTGCAAGGAGGAATGGGAAAAAATGTCAGTCTCTCGATGTGCAAAACTGATAGAGACATACCCCAAGCGACTTACAGCTGTAATCGCAGCAAAAGGTGGCGCTACAAAGTATTAACTTAAGGGGGCTGAATAATTTTGCACGGCCAATTTTTTCAGTTTTTGATTTGTTAAAAAAGTTTGAAATATCCAATAAATGTCGTTCCACTTCATGATTGTGTCCCACTTGTTGTTGATTCTTCACAAAAAAATACAGTTTTATATCTTTATGTTTGAAGCCTGAAATGTGGCAAAAGGTCGCAAAGTTCAAGGGGGCCGAATACTTTCGCAAGGCACTGTAGTTACACGTGCAATTAACAAAAGTAGTCAATAACACATTAGAAAAATCTATGTACAATAAATAAATAAATAAATAAATAGGCCATAGTGGCGAAATAATTACAATTGAGCAATTAAACATAGGAGTGATAGATGTGCATAAGATTAATGTACAAGTAGAGATACTGGGGTGCAAAGGAGCAAAAATAAATAACAATATGGGGATGAGGTAGTTGGATGGGCAATTTACAGATTGGCTATGTACAGCTGCAGTGATTGGTAAGCTGCTCTGACAGCTGATGCATAAAGTTAGTGAGGGAGATATAAGACTCCAGTGATTTTTGCAATTCGTTCCAGTCATTGGCAGCAGAGAACTGGAAGGAAAGGCGGTAAAATGAGGAGTTTGCTTTGGGGATGACAAGTGAAAAATACCTGCTGGAGCGCGTGCTACGGGTGGGTGTTGCTATGGTGACCAGTGAAATATACCTGCTGGAGCGCGTGCTACGGGTGGGTGTTGCTATGGTGACCAGTGAAAAATACCTGCTGGAGCGTGCTACGGGTGGGTGTTGCTATGGTGACCAGTGAGCTGAGATAAGATGGGGCTTTACCTAACGAAGACTTACACAGTCCTGGCCAAAAGTTTTAAGAATGACACAAATATTAATTTCCACAAAGTTTGCTGCTTCAGTGTCTTTAGATATTTTTGTCAGATGTTACTATGGAATACTGAAGTATAATTACAAGCATTTCATAAGTGTCAAAGGCTTTTATTGACAATTACATGAAGTTGATGCAAAGAGTCAATATTTTCAGTGTTGAACCTTCTTTTTCAAGACCTCTGCAATCTGCCCTGGCATGCTGTCAATTAACTTATGGGTCACATCCTGACTGATGGCAGCCCATTCTTGCATAATCAATGCTTGGAGTTTGTCAGAATTTGTTTGTTTTTGTTTGTCCACCCGCTAGCTTTTGCTTTCCTAACTGCCCGTGTATATTGTTTCCTAACTTCCCTGAAAAGTTGCATATCTCTGGGGCTGTTCGATGCTAATGCAGTACGCCACAGGATGTTTTTGTGCTGGTCAAGGGTAGTCAAGTTTGGAGTGAACAAAGGGCTATATCTGTTCTTAGTCCTACATTTTTTGAATGGGGCATGCGTTTTTAAGATGGTGAGCAAGGCAGTTTTAATGAATAACCAGGCATCCTCTACTGATGGAATGAGGTCAATATCCTTCCAGGATACCTGAGCAAGGTTGATTAGAAAGACCTGCTCACTGAAGTATTTGAAGGAGCATTTGACAGTGATGAGGGGTGGTCGTTTGTCCGCGGACCCATTACGGACACAGGCAATGAGGCCGTGATCGCTGAGTCCCTTGTTGAAGACAGCAGAGGTGTATTTAGAGGGCAGGTTGGTCAGGATGATATCTATGAGGAAGCCCGTGTTTACGGATTTAGGGTTGTACCTGGTAGGTTCCTTTATAATTTGTGTGAGATTGAGGGAATCTATCTTGGATTGTAGGACAGCTGGGGTGTTAAACATATCCCAGTTTAGGTCACCTAACAGTACAAACTCTGAAGATAAATGGGGGACAATTAATCCACATATGGGCACAGCTGGGGGCAGAGGGGCGTCTCAAGTGGCAACATTGAGAGACTTATTTCTGGGAAGGTGGATTTTTAAAAGTAGAAGCTCAAACTGTTTGGGCACAGACCTGGCTTTACGGAAGAGTGGCCAGAAAAAAAGCCATTGCTTGAGACAAAAATAAGTAAACACTTTTGGTGTTCGCCAAAAGATATGTGGGAGACTCCCCAAACATATGGAAGAATGTACTCTGGCTTTTTGGACATCAAGGAAAATGTTATGTCTGGTGCAAACCCAAGACCTCCCATCACCCTGAGAACGCCATCCCCACAGATTAGCATGGTGGTGGCAGCATCATGCTGTGGGGATGTTTTTCATCAGCAGGGACTGGGAAACTGGTCAGAATTGAAGGAATGAGATTCACCATCCAGCAGGGCAATGACCCTAAGCATACTGCTAAAGCAACACTCGAGTGGTTTAAGGAGAAACTGTACATGTCTTGGAATGGCCTAGTCAAAGTCCAGACCTCAATCCAATTGAGAATCTGTGATATGACTTAAAGATTGCTGCACACCAGCGGAACTCATCCAACTTGAAGGAGCTGGAGCAGTTTCGCCTTGAAGAATAGGCAAAAATCCCAGTGGCTAGATGTGCCAAGCTATAGAGACATACTTCAAGATACTTGCAGCTGCAAAACAATGTATCTTTGGGGGGGTGAATAGTTGTGCACGTTCAAGTTTTCTGTTTTTTTTGTCTTATTTCTTGTTTGTTTCACAATAAAAACTATTTTGCATCTTCAAAGTGGTAGGCATGTTGTGTAAATCAAATGAAACAAACCCCCAAGAAATCCATTTTAATTCCAGGATGTAAGGCAACAAGTGCTTGACCACACCGCACACAACACACACACTGTAACAGCTCTCTTGATGGTCAGCCAGCCTGACAGCTACGAGGGTTAAGGTTTAATGTAGTGAAGCAGAGTGAACACTGTGCACTACTGTCATTGGTTTACAACTTTATATGACCTGGTTCTGTTAATGCTAGATGTGTTACATCCTCTATGACAGACAGGCAGACAGACAGCCAGACAGCCAGACAGCCAGACAGACAGCCAGACAGCCAGACAGCCAGACAGACAGACAGACAGACAGACAGACAGACAGACAGACAGACAGACAGACAGACAGACAGACAGGTAGGAGGACAGGCAGACAAACAGGCAGCCAGGTAGACAGAGGCATAAGGACAGACAGAAAGACAGCCAGACAGACAGACATCCAGACAGACAGACAGCCAGACAGGCAGACAGACAGACAGACAGACAGACAGACAGCCAAACAGCCAAACAGACAGACAGACAGACAGACAGACAGACATACCACAGTCAGGCCACCACAGGGAGTGTGTCCCAAATGGCACCCTATTCCCTATCTAGTGCACTACATGGCACCCTATTCCCTATCTAGTGCACTACATGACACCCTATTCCCTATCTAGTGCACTACATGACACCCTATTCCCTATCTAATTCACTACATGGCACTCTATTCCCTATATAATGCACTACAAGACACCCTATTCCCTATCTAGTGCACTACATGACACCCAATTCCCTATCTAGTGCACTACATGGCACCCTATTCCCTATATAGTGCACTACATGGCACCCTATTCCCTATCTAGTGCACTACATGGCACCCTATTCCCTATCTAATTCACTACATGGCACTCTATTCTGTATCTAATTCACTACATGGCACTCTATTCCCTATCTAATTCACTATTCCCTATCTAATTCACTACATGGCACCCTATTCCCTATCTAATACACTACATGGCACTCTATTCTGTATCTAATTCACTACATGACACCCTATTTCCTATCAGTGCAACAAACACACACCTGTCCTGTTCTGTTCTGTTCTGTACTACTGGCCTGTTCTGTTCTACTGTTCTCTACTGTACTACTGTTCTCTACTGTACTGCTGTTCTACTGTTCTTTACTGTTCTACTGTTCTCTACTATTCTACTGTTCTCTACTGTACTACTGTTCTACTGTTCTCTACTGTACTACTGTTCTACTGTTCTCTACTGTACTACTGTTCTCTACTGTACTACTGTTCTACTGTTCTCTACTGTTCTACTGTTCTACTGTCCTCTTCTGTTCTGTTCTACTGTTCTACTGTTCTCTACTGTTCTACTGTTCTCTCCTGTTCTGTTCTACTGTTCTACTGTCCTCTTCTGTTCTGCTGTCCTCTACTGTTCTGTTCTACTGTCCTCTACTGTTCTGTTCTACTGTTCTGTTCTACTGTTCTACTGTCCTCTTCTGTTCTGTTCTACTGTTCTACTGTCCTCTTCTGTTCTGTTCTACTGTTCTCCTCTGTTCTGTTCTACTGTTCTCTTCTGTTCTGTTCTACTGTTCTCTTCTGTTCTGTTCTACTGTTCTACTGTTCTGCTGTTCTCTTCTGTTATGTTCTACTGTTCTACTGTTCTCTTCTGTTCTGTTCTACTGTTCTACTGTTCTCTACTGTTCTGTTCTACTGTTCTCTTCTGTTCTGTTCTACTGTTCTCTTCTGTTCTGTTCTACTGTTCTCTACTGTTCTACTGTCCTCTACTGTTCTGTTCTATTGTTCTGTTCTACTGTTCTACTGTCCTGTTCTGTTCTGCTGTCCTCTTCTGTTCTGTTCTACTGTCCTGTTCTGTTCTGCTGTCCTCTTCTGTTCTGTTCTACTGTTCTACTGTCCTCTTCTGTTCTGTTCTACTGTTCTACTGTCCTCTTCTGTTCTGTTCTACTCTTCTACCGTCTCTCATAATAACACACCATTTCCAGACCCACTGACTAAACTTGAAACCCCCAGACATAAATTCCTCTCCTCTCTGACACAGCTGGCGTCAACACCGCAGACTCACCTGATAGCAGCAGGAGATAGATCTACTACGATGCACAACACATTCCTCTGTGGGTCTCAACTACTCCTGACTGTCTCCCTGAGACAAAGAACACATTATGGGAGGAGGAACAGAGACTCAACACTCCGTCTGATTGGAGGACACAGGGGCTGGAGAACAGGGAGGAAGCAGGAGGCAGGGGCTGGAGAATAGGGAGGTACAGGGAGGCAGGGGCTGAAGAACAGGGAGGTGGGGCTGGAGAACAGGGAGTTGGGGGGAGGCATGGGCTGGAGAACAGGGAGGTGGGGGAGGCATGGGCTGGAGAACAGGGAGGTAGGAGGAGGCATGGGCTGGAGAACAGGGAGTTGGGGGGAGGCATGGGCTGGAGAACAGGGAGGTGGGGGAGGCAGGGGCTGGAGAACAGGGAGGCATGGGCTGGAGAACAGGGAGGTGGGGGGAGGCATGGGCTGGAGAACAGGGAGGTGGGGGAGGCAGGGGCTGGAGAACAGGGAGGTAGGAGGAGGCAAGGGCTGGAGAACAGGGAGGTAGGGGGAGGCATGGGCTGAAGAATAGGGAGGTAGGGGGAGGCATGGGCTGGAGAACAGAGAGGTGGGGGAGGCAGGGGCTGGAGAACAGGGAGGTAGGGGTAGGCATGGGCTGGAGAACAGGGAAGTGGGGGAGGCAGGGACTGGAGAACAGGGAGGTAGGAGGAGGCAGGGGCTGGAGAACAGGGAGGTAGGGGGAGGCATGGGCTGGAGAACAGGGAGGTAGGGGGAGGCATGGGCTGGAGAACAGGGAGGTGGGGGAGGCAGGGGCTGGAGAACAGGGAGGTGGGGGAGGCAGGGGCTAGAGAACAGGGAGGTAGGGGGAGGCAGGGGCTGGAGAATAGGGAGGTACGGGGGAGGCATGGGCTGGAGAATAGGGAGATAGGAGGAGGCAGGGGCTGGAGAACAGGGAGGTAGGAGGAGGCAGGGGTGGAGAATAGGGAGGTACGGGGGAGGCATGGGCTGGAGAACATGGAGTTAGGGGCTGGAGAATAGGGAGGTAAGGGATGGAGAATAGGGAGGTAGGGGGAGGTAGGGGCTGGAGAATAGGGAGGTAGGGGGAGGCAGGGGCTGGAGAACAGGGAGGTAGGGGGATGCAGGGCTGGAGAATAGGGAGGCATGGGCTGGAGAACAGGGAGGTGGGGGAGGCAGGGGCTGGAGAACAGGGAGGTGGGGGAGGCAGGGGCTAGAGAACAGGGAGGTAGGAGGAGGCAGGGGCTGGAGAATAGGGAGGTACGGGGGAGGCATGGGCTGGAGAATAGGGAGATAGGAGGAGGCAGGGGCTGGAGAACAGGGAGGTAGGAGGAGGCAGGGGTGGAGAATAGGGAGGTACGGGGGAGGCATGGGCTGGAGAACATGGAGTTAGGGGCTGGAGAATAGGGAGGTAAGGGATGGAGAATAGGGAGGTAGGGGGAGGTAGGGGCTGGAGAATAGGGAGGTAGGGGGAGGCAGGGGCTGGAGAACAGGGAGGTAGGGGGATGCAGGGCTGGAGAATAGGGAGGTAGGGGCTGGAGAACAGGAAGGTAGGGGAGGCAGGGGCTGGAGAATAGGGAGGTAGGTGGAGGTAGGGGCTGGAGAACAGGGAGGTAGGGGGATGCAGGGCTGGAGAATAGGGAGGTAGGGGCTGGAGAACAGGGAGGTAGGGGGAGGCAGGGGCTGGAGAATAGGGAGGTAGGTGGAGGTAGGGGCTGGAGAACAGGGAGGTAGGGGGATGCAGGGCTGGAGAATAGGGAGGTAGGGGCTGGAGAACAGGGAGGTAGGGGGAGGCAGGGGCTGGAGAACAGGGAGGTAGGGGGATGCAGGGCTGGAGAATAGGGAGGTAGGGGCTGGAGAACAGGGAGGTAGGGGGAGGCAGGGGCTGGAGAATAGGGAGGTAGGTGGAGGTAGGGGCTGGAGAACAGGGAGGTAGAAGGAGGCAGGGGCTGAAGAACAGGGAGGTGGGGCTGGAGAACAGGGAGGTGGGGGGAGGCAGGGGCTGGAGAACAGGGAGGTGGGGGAGGCAGGGGCTGGAGAACAGGGAGGTAGGGGGAGGCAGGGGCTGAAGAACAGGGAGGTGGGGCTGGAGAACAGGGAGGTGGGGGGAGGCAGGGGCTGGAGAACAGGGAGGTGGGGGAGGCAGGGGCTGGAGAACAGGGAGGTAGGGGCTGGAGAACAGGGAGGTAGGGGGAGGTAGGGGCTGGAGAACAGGGAGGTAGGAGGAGGCAGGGGTGGAGAATAGGGAGGTAGGAGGAGGCAGGGGCTGGAGAACAGGGAGGTGGGGGCTGGAGAACAGGGAGGTGGGGGGAGGCAGGGGCTGGAGAACAGGGAGGTGGGGGGAGGTAGGGGCTAGAGAACAGCGAGGTAGGGGGAGGTAGGGGCTGGAGAATAGGGAGGTAGGGGGAGGCATGGGCTGGAGAATAGGGAGGTAGGGGGAGGTAAAGTCATCCCTGGTTAAGAGAACAGGGAGGTAGGGTCATTTCTGGCCAGGAGAGTGCACCTATCTAGGCTACGTCCCAAATGGCACCTAATGCTTATATAGTGCACTACTTTTGACAAGCACCCTACAATATAGGGAATAGGGTGCCATCTAGGACACAGCCCCAGTCAGCACCCTACTATATAGATAATAGGTGCCATCTAGTACACTGCCCCAGTCAGCCAGTCAGCACCCTACTACGTATATAGTAAATAGGGTGACATCTAGGACACATAGGTAGTGTCCATAGTGTGGTACAGGTAGAACTGTGTCAGGTAGAAGAGGTGATAGGTAGAACTGTGTCAGGTAGAAGGGGTGATAGGTGGGGTCTATAGTGCAGGTAGAACTGTGTCAGGTAGAAGAGGTGATAGGTGTGGTACCAGATGGGACAGTACACATCAACTTGATAGACGGCAATAAGAATTTCACGGGACATAAAACACAATGTCAGTAACCATAAAGTGAATGCCATAACCTTGACTTGCCCATTACATACTGTCTCTACACTCTCCAGTACTCATAGTGCCATAAAAACCAAGCCTGGCAATACAACGTTGTAGAGCAAAGTACTTATTGATTTGAATATAATGACTGTTATAATACACTGTGACAGGAAACCCTATTCCCTACGTAGTGCCCTACGGTTGACCAGAGCTCTAAGGGTCCTGGATCAAAACTAGTGCACTATATAGGGGATAGGATGCCATTTAGGACATGGTTCTGTTAGGAACATATATTATGACCACATGACTGTTTAGCTAACAGGACTCAAGAGAACTAAAAAAAATACTGAATCTGAATAAGGCATTGAAATTAGTAGAATATAGATTTATCCTGATAAAGGCATTGAAATGAATAGCATATAGACTCTTATCCTGATAAAGGCATTGAAATGAGTTGAAATGCATTCAGAAAGTATTCAGACCCCTTGACTTTTTCCACATCTTGTTACGTTGCCGCCTTGTTCTAAAATTTATTAAATAAATACAAATCTAAAGTCTACCCCATAATGACAAATGTACACCAAAAAAACACAAAAAAAGACTTATTTAAATAATCATTCAGACCCGTTGAGACTCGATATTGAGCTCAGGTAAATCCTGTTTCCATTGATCATCCTTGAGATGTTTCCACAACTTTGGAGTCCACCTGTGGTACATTTTTTTGACATGATTTGGAAAGAAACACACTGGTCTATAAAAGGTCCCACAGTTGACAGTGCATGTCAGAGCAAAAACCAAGACATGAGGTTGAAGGAATGGTCTCTAGAGCTTCGAGACTGGATTGCGTTGAGGTACAGATCTGGGGAAGGGTACAAAAAAATTTTTCTGCAGCATTGAAGTTCACCAAGAACACAGTGGTCTCGATCATTCTTAAATGGAAAAAGTTTGGAATCACCAAGACTCTTCCTAGAGCTCTTCCTAGAGCTGGCCTCCAAGCCAAACTGAGCAATCGGGGGAGAAGGGCCTTGGACAGGGAGGTGACCAAGATCCCGATGGTCACGCTGTATGAGCTACAGACTTCCTCTGTGGAGATGGGAGAACCTTCCAGAAGGACAACCATCTCTGCAGCACTCCACCAATCAGGCCTTTATGGTAGAGTTGCCAGATGACAGCCTGCTTGGAGTTGGCCAAAAGCCACCTAAAGGACTCTCAGACCATGAAAAACAAGATTCTCTGGTCTGATGAAACCAAGATTGAACTCTTTGGCCTGAATGCCAAGTGTCACATCTGGAGGAAACCTGGCACCATCCCTACGGTGAAGCATGATGGTGGCAGCATCATGCTGTGGGGATGTTTTTCAGTGGAAGGGAATGAGAGACGAGTCAGGATCAAGGGAAATATGAACAGAGCAAAGTACAGAGAGATCCTTGATGAAAACCTGCTCCAGAGTGCTCAGGACCTCAGACTGGGGTGAAGGTTCACCTTCCAATAGGACAACAACCCTAAGCACACAGCCAAGATAACGCAGGAGTGGCTTCGGGACAAGTCTCTGAATGTCCTTGAGTGGCCCAGCCAGAGCCCGGACTTGAACCTGTGCAGCAAAACTCCCCATCCAAGCTGACAGAGCTTGAGAGGATCTGCAGAGAAGAATTGGAGAAACTCCCCAAATACAGGTGTGCCAAGCTTGTGGCATCATACCCAAGACGACAGGAGGCTGTAATCGCTGCCAAAGGTGCTTCAACAAAGTACAGAGTAAAGGGTCTGAACACTTACATGAATGTGATATTTCCATTATATTTTACACCTGTACATTTTATTAAAAAAAAATTAAAAACTGTTTTTGCTTTGTCATTGTGGGGTATTGTGTGAAGATTGACAAGAGAAAACAACTATTTAATCCACTTTAGTACAAAGCTGTAAGCTTAGCGTAACGTAGCAAATTGTTAAAAAAGTCAAGGGTTCTCAATACTTTGCGAATGAACAACCCAGAAGCTATTTATTTGTTGTCGCCAAAATTCACCTTCTTTCACAATGACGGTTAAAGAAAAACATTTCAAACAATGTTTTAATACTCACCCACAACTTGGGATAACTGTATTCATCTCAGATTACAGCATTTTGCAATGTGGAGCGATTATTCCAACAAGACGCCAACTGTCACGCCGTCCACCTTTCCAACTCGGTCCAACCACTCATAGTAATGTATAGCTCTGGTCCAGAGCGTTACAGTTCCTCCACTAATAACTCATAGTAATGTATAGCTCTGGTCCAGAGCGTTACAGTTCCTCCACTAATAACTCATAGTAATGTATAGCTCTGGTCCAGAGCGTTACAGTTCCTCCACTAATAACTCATAGTAATGTATAACTCTGGTCCAGAGCGTTACAGTTCCTCCACTAATAACTCATAGTAATGTATAGCTCTGGTCCAGAGCGTTACAGTTCCTCCACTAATAACTCATAGTAATGTATAGCTCTGGTCCAGAGCGTTACAGTTCCTCCACTAATAACTCATAGTAATGTATAGCTCTGGTCCAGAGCGTTACAGTTCCTCCACTAGTAACTCATAGTAATGTATAGCTCTGGTCCAGAGCGTTACAGTTCCTCCACTAATAACTCATAGTAATGTATAGCTCTGGTCCAGAGCGTTACAGTTCCTCCACTAATAACTCATAGTAATGTATAGCTCTGGTCCAGAGCGTTACAGTTCCTCCACTAATAACTCATAGTAATGTATAGCTCTGGTCCAGAGCGTTAGAGTTCCTCCACTAATAATACATTGGCAAATTGTTGTCGTTACAGGATAGACAAGAGCTAGAGATTGTTCTACAGGGTTTGTCTTGGCTCCGCGACACGAGGTTTGAGTCCCAAATGGCTCACTATTCCCCACAAAGTGCACTACAAAACCCTGGTCAGCAGTAGTGTACTATATAGGGCATAAGGTGCCGATAGGGACGTGGGAGAGAGAGGGAGGCCAGCTAAAGATTAATTACTGTTACTGTGTAATGGATTAGAAAAAACAGGAGACATGTTCTCACAGAAACAGTACGTTTATATAATGTCCGATATACCACTGGGGTAACACTAGGATATAAACTACTGGAGGTACACTAGGATATAAACTACTGGAGTTACACTATAAAACTACTGGAGTTACACTAGGATATAAACTACTGGAGTTACACTAGGATATAAACTACTGGAGTTACACTAGGATATAAACTACTGGAGTTACACTATAAACTACTGGAGTTACACTATAAAACTACTGGAGTTACACTATAAAACTACTGGAGTTACACTATAAACTACTGGAGTTACACTATAAACTCCTGGAGTTACACTAGGATATAACCTACTGGAGTTACACTAGGATATAAACTACTGGAGTTACACTAGGATATAAACTACTGGAGTTACACTATAAACTACTGGAGTTACACTAGGATACAAACTACTGGAGTTACACTAGGATATAAACTACTGGAGTTACACTATAAACTACTGGAGTTACACTAGGATATAAACTACTGGAGTTACACTAGGATATAAACTACTGGAGTTACACTATAAACTACTGGAGTTACACTAGGATATAAACTACTGGAGTTACACTAGGATATAAACTACTGGAGTTACACTATAAAACTACTGGAGTTACACTATAAACTACTGGAGTTACACTAGGATATAAACTACTGGAGTTACACTAGGATATAACCTACTGGAGTTACACTAGGATATAAACTACTGGAGTTACACTAGGATATAAACTACTGGAGTTACACTATAAACTACTGGAGTTACACTAGGATATAAACTACTGGAGTTACACTAGGATATAACCTACTGGAGTTACACTAGGATATAAACTACTGGAGTTACACTAGGATACAAACTACTGGAGTTACACTAGGATATAAACTACTGGAGTTACACTAGGATATAAACTACTGGAGTTACACTATAAACTACTGGAGTTACACTATAAACTACTGGAGTTACACTATAAAACTACTGGAGTTACAATAGGATATAAACTACTGGAGTTACACTATAAAACTACTGGAGTTACACTATAAACTACTGGAGTTACACTATAAAACTACTGGAGTTACACTAGGATATAAACTACTGGAGTTACACTAGGATATAAACTACTGGAGTTACACTAGGATATAAACTACTGGAGTTACACTAGGATATAAACTACTGGAGTTACACTAGGATATAAACTACTGGAGTTACACTAGGATATAAACTACTGGAGTTACACTAGGATACAAACTACTGGAGTTACACTAGGATATAAACTACTGGAGTTACACTAGGATATAAACTACTGGAGTTACACTAGGATATAAACTACTGGAGTTACACTAGGATATAAACTACTGGAGTTACACTATAAACTACTAGAGTTACACTAGGATATAAACTACTGGAGTTACACTATAAACTACTGGAGTTACACTAGGATATAAACTACTGGAGTTACACTAGGATATAAACTACTGGAGTTACACTAGGATATAAACTACTGGAGTTACACTATAAACTACTGGAGTTACACTATAAACTACTGGAGTTACACTATAAACTACTGGAGTTACACTATAAAACTACTGGAGTTACACTATAAAACTACTGGAGTTAAACTATAAACTACTGGAGTTACACTAGGATATAACCTACTGGAGTTACACTAGGATATAAACTACTGGAGTTACACTAGGATATAAACTACTGGAGTTACACTAGGATATAACCTACTGGAGTTACACTGTAAAACTACTGGAGTTAAACTATAAACTACTGGAGTTACACTAGGATATAACCTACTGGAGTTACACTAGGATATAAACTACTGGAGTTACACTAGGATATAAACTACTGGAGTTACACTAGGATATAAACTACTGGAGTTACACTATAAAACTACTGGAGTTACACTAGGATATAACCTACTGGAGTTACACTATAAAACTACTGGAGTTACACTAGGATATAAACTACTGGAGTTACACTATAAAACTACTGGAGTTAAACTATAAACTACTGGAGTTACACTAGGATATAACCTACTGGAGTTACACTAGGATATAACCTACTGGAGTTACACTAGGATATAAACTACTGGAGTTACTCTGGGATATAAACTACTGGAGTTACACTATAAACTACTGGAGTTACACTAGGATATAAACTACTGGAGTTACACTATAAAACTACTGGAGTTACACTATAAACTACTGGAGTTACACTAGGATATAAACTACTGGAGTTACACTAGGATATAAACTACTGGAGTTACAATAGGATACAAACTACTGGAGTTACACTAGGATATAAACTCCTGGAGTTACACTATAAACTACTGGAGTTACACTATAAACTACTGGAGTTACACTAGGATATAAACTACTGGAGTTACACTAGGATATAAACTACTGGAGTTACACTAGGATATAAACTACTGGAGTTACACTAGGATATAAACTACTGGAGTTACACTATAAACTACTGGAGTTACACTAGGATATAAACTACTGGAGTTACATTATAAACTACTGGAGTTACACTAGGATATAAACTCCTGGAGTTACACTAGGATATAAACTACTGGAGTTACACTATAAAACTACTGGAGTTACACTAGGATATAAACTACTGGAGTTACACTATAAACTACTGGAGTTACACTATAAACTACTGGAGTTACACTAGGATATAAACTACTGGAGTTACACTATAAACTACTGGAGATACACTAGGATATAAACTACTGGAGTTACACTAGGATATAAACTACTGGAGTTACACTATAAACTACTGGAGATACACTAGGATATAAACTACTGGAGTTACACTAGGATATAAACTACTGGAGTTACACTATAAACTACTGGAGTTACACTATAAACTACTGGAGTTACACTATAAACTACTGGAGTTACACTAGGATATAAACTACTGGAGTTACACTATAAACTACTGGAGTTACACTAGGATATAAACTACTGGAGTTACACTATAAACTACTGGAGTTACACTATAAACTACTGGAGTTACACTAGGATATAAACTACTGGAGTTACACTATAAACTACTGGAGTTACACTAGGATATAAACTACTGGAGTTACACTAGGATATAAACTACTGGAGATACACTAGGATATAAACTACTGGAGTTACACTAGGATATAAACTACTGGAGTTACACTATAAACTACTGGAGTTACACTATAAACTACTGGAGTTACACTAGGATATAAACTACTGGAGTTACACTAGGATATAAACTACTGGAGTTACACTAGGATATAAACTACTGGAGTAACACTAGGATATAAACTACTGGAGTTACACTATAAACTACTGGAGTTACACTAGGATATAAACTACTGGAGTTACACTAGGATATAAACTACTGGAGTTACACTAGGATATAAACTACTGGAGTTACACTAGGATATAAACTACTGGAGTTACACTATAAACTACTGGAGTTACACTATAAACTACTGGAGATACACTATAAACTACTGGAGTTAAACTATAAAACTACTGGAGTTACACTATAAAACTACTGGAGTTACACTATAAAACTACTGGAGTTACACTATAAAACTACTGGAGTTAAACTATAAACTACTGGAGTTACACTAGGATATAAACTACTGGAGTTACACTAGGATATAAACTACTGGAGTTACACTAGGATATAACCTACTGGAGTTACACTGTAAAACTACTGGAGTTAAACTATAAACTACTGGAGTTACACTAGGATATAACCTACTGGAGTTACACTAGGATATAAACTACTGGAGTTACACTAGGATATAAACTACTGGAGTTACACTATAAAACTACTGGAGTTACACTATAAACTACTGGAGTTACACTAGGATATAAACTACTGGAGGTACACTAGGATATAAACTACTGGAGTTACACTAGGATATAAACTACTGGAGTTACACTAGGATATAAACTACTGGAGTTACACTATAAAACTACTGGAGTTACACTAGGATATAAACTACTGGAGTTACACTAGTATATAAACTACTGGAGTTACACTAGGATATAAACTACTGGAGTTACACTAGGATATAAACTACTGGAGTTACACTAGGATACAAACTACTGGAGTTACACTAGGATATAAACTACTGGAGTTACACTAGGATATAAACTACTGGAGTTACACTATAAACTACTGGAGTTACACTATAAACTACTGGAGTTACACTATAAACTACTGGAGTTACACTAGGATATAACCTACTGGAGTTACACTAGGATATAAACTACTGGAGTTACACTAGGATATAAACTACTGGAGTTACACTAGGATATAAACTACTGGAGTTACACTATAAAACTACTGGAGTTACACTAGGATATAAACTACTGGAGTTACACTAGGATATAAACTACTGGAGTTACACTAGGATATAAACTACTGGAGTTACACTAGGATATAACCTACTGGAGTTACACCAGGATATAAACTACTGGAGTTACACTATAAACTACTGGAGTTACACTATAAACTACTGGAGTTACACTAGGATATAAACTACTGGAGTTACACTAGGATATAAACTACTGGAGTTACACTAGGATATAAACTACTGGAGTTACACTATAAACTACTGGAGTTACACTATAAACTACTGGAGTTACACTAGGATATAAACTCCTGGAGTTACACTATAAACTACTGGAGTTACACTAGGATATAACCTACTGGAGTTACACTAGGATATAAACTACTGGAGTTACACTAGGATATAAACTACTGGAGTTACACTATAAAACTACTGGAGTTACACTATAAACTACTGGAGTTACACTAGGATATAAACTACTGGAGTTACACTAGGATATAAACTACTGGAGTTACACTAGGATATAAACTACTGGAGTTACACTAGGATATAAACTACTGGAGTTACACTAGGATATAAACTACTGGAGTTACACTATAAACTACTGGAGTTACACTAGGATATAAACTACTGGAGTTACACTAGGATATAAACTACTGGAGTTACACTAGGATATAAACTACTGGAGTTACACTAGGATATAAACTACTGGAGTTACACTATAAACTACTGGAGTTACACTATAAACTACTGGAGTTACACTATAAACTACTGGAGTTACACTAGGATATAAACTACTGGAGTTACACTATAAACTACTGGAGTTACACTAGGATATAAACTACTGGAGTTACACTATAAACTACTGGAGTTACACTATAAACTACTGGAGTTACACTAGGATATAAACTACTGGAGTTACACTATAAACTACTGGAGTTACACTAGGATATAAACTACTGGAGTTACACTAGGATATAAACTACTGGAGATACACTAGGATATAAACTACTGGAGTTACACTAGGATATAAACTACTGGAGTTACACTATAAACTACTGGAGTTACACTATAAACTACTGGAGTTACACTAGGATATAAACTACTGGAGTTACACTAGGATATAAACTACTGGAGTTACACTAGGATATAAACTACTGGAGTAACACTAGGATATAAACTACTGGAGTTACACTATAAACTACTGGAGTTACACTAGGATATAAACTACTGGAGTTACACTAGGATATAAACTACTGGAGTTACACTAGGATATAAACTACTGGAGTTACACTAGGATATAAACTACTGGAGTTACACTATAAACTACTGGAGTTACACTATAAACTACTGGAGATACACTATAAACTACTGGAGTTAAACTATAAAACTACTGGAGTTACACTATAAAACTACTGGAGTTACACTATAAAACTACTGGAGTTACACTATAAAACTACTGGAGTTAAACTATAAACTACTGGAGTTACACTAGGATATAAACTACTGGAGTTACACTAGGATATAAACTACTGGAGTTACACTAGGATATAACCTACTGGAGTTACACTGTAAAACTACTGGAGTTAAACTATAAACTACTGGAGTTACACTAGGATATAACCTACTGGAGTTACACTAGGATATAAACTACTGGAGTTACACTAGGATATAAACTACTGGAGTTACACTATAAAACTACTGGAGTTACACTATAAACTACTGGAGTTACACTAGGATATAAACTACTGGAGGTACACTAGGATATAAACTACTGGAGTTACACTAGGATATAAACTACTGGAGTTACACTAGGATATAAACTACTGGAGTTACACTATAAAACTACTGGAGTTACACTAGGATATAAACTACTGGAGTTACACTAGTATATAAACTACTGGAGTTACACTAGGATATAAACTACTGGAGTTACACTAGGATATAAACTACTGGAGTTACACTAGGATACAAACTACTGGAGTTACACTAGGATATAAACTACTGGAGTTACACTAGGATATAAACTACTGGAGTTACACTATAAACTACTGGAGTTACACTATAAACTACTGGAGTTACACTATAAACTACTGGAGTTACACTAGGATATAACCTACTGGAGTTACACTAGGATATAAACTACTGGAGTTACACTAGGATATAAACTACTGGAGTTACACTAGGATATAAACTACTGGAGTTACACTATAAAACTACTGGAGTTACACTAGGATATAAACTACTGGAGTTACACTAGGATATAAACTACTGGAGTTACACTAGGATATAAACTACTGGAGTTACACTAGGATATAACCTACTGGAGTTACACCAGGATATAAACTACTGGAGTTACACTATAAACTACTGGAGTTACACTATAAACTACTGGAGTTACACTAGGATATAAACTACTGGAGTTACACTAGGATATAAACTACTGGAGTTACACTAGGATATAAACTACTGGAGTTACACTAGGATATAAACTACTGGAGTTACACTAGGATATAAACTACTGGAGTTACACTATAAACTACTGGAGTTACACTATAAACTACTGGAGTTACACTAGGATATAAACTACTGGAGTTACACTAGGATATAAACTACTGGAGTTACACTATAAACTCCTGGAGTTACACTAGGATATAAACTACTGGAGTTACACTATAAACTACTGGAGTTACACTATAAACTACTGGAGTTACACTAGGATATAAACTCCTGGAGTTACACTATAAACTACTGGAGTTACACTAGGATATAACCTACTGGAGTTACACTAGGATATAAACTACTGGAGTTACACTAGGATATAAACTACTGGAGTTACACTATAAAACTACTGGAGTTACACTATAAACTACTGGAGTTACACTAGGATATAAACTACTGGAGTTACACTAGGATATAAACTACTGGAGTTACACTAGGATATAAACTACTGGAGTTACACTAGGATATAAACTACTGGAGTTACACTAGGATATAAACTACTGGAGTTACACTATAAACTACTGGAGTTACACTAGGATATAAACTACTGGAGTTACACTAGGATATAAACTACTGGAGTTACACTAGGATATAAACTACTGGAGTTACACTAGGATATAAACTACTGGAGTTACACTAGGATACAAACTACTGGAGTTACACTAGGATATAACCTACTGGAGTTACACTAGGATATAAACTACTGGAGTTACACTAGGATATAAACTACTGGAGTTACACTATAAACTACTGGAGTTACACTATAAACTACTGGAGTTACACTAGGATATAAACTACTGGAGTTACACTAGGATATAAACTACTGGAGTTACACTAGGATATAAACTCCTGGAGTTACACTATAAACTACTGGAGTTACACTAGGATATAACCTACTGGAGTTACACTAGGATATAAACTACTGGAGTTACACTAGGATATAAACTACTGGAGTTACACTAGGATATAAACTCCTGGAGTTACACTAGGATACAAACTACTGGAGTTACACTATAAACTACTGGAGTTACACTATAAACTACTGGAGTTACACTATAAACTACTGGAGTTACACTATAAACTACTGGAGTTACACTATAAACTACTGGAGTTACACTATAAACTACTGGAGTTACACTATAAAACTACTGGAGTTACACTAGGATATAAACTCCTGGAGTTACACTATAAACTACTGGAGTTACACTATAAACTACTGGAGTTACACTATAAAACTACTGGAGTTACACTAGGATATAAACTACTGGAGTTACACTAGGATATAAACTACTGGAGTTACACTATAAACTACTGGAGATACACTAGGATATAAACTACTGGAGTTACACTAGGATATAAACTACTGGAGTTACACTAGGATATAAACTACTGGAGTTACACTATAAACTACTGGAGTTACACTAGGATATAAACTACTGGAGTTACACTAGGATATAAACTACTGGAGATACACTATAAAACTACTGGAGTTACACTAGGATATAAACTACTGGAGTTACACTATAAACTACTGGAGTTACACTATAAAACTACTGGAGTTACACTATAAAACTACTGGAGTTACACTAGGATATAAACTACTGGAGTTACACTATAAACTCCTGGAGTTACACTAGGATATAAACTACTGGAGTTACACTAGGATATAAACTACTGGAGTTACACTAGGATATAAACTACTGGAGTTACACTAGGATATAAACTACTGGAGTTACACTAGGATATAAACTACTGGAGTTACACTAGGATATAACCTACTGGAGTTACACTAGGATATAAACTACTAGAGTTACACTAGGATATAAACTACTGGAGTTACACTAGGATATAAACTACTGGAGTTACACTATAAACTACTGGAGTTACACTAGGATATAAACTACTGGAGTTACACTAGGATATAAACTACTGGAGTTACACTAGGATATAAACTACTGGAGTTACATTATAAATCTCATATTTATGTCCAATAATCATGTTGTAAAGGAATCTTTTCGTTGTATATTTGACTGCTCAGGTGGTAGTAGCTCTAATTCAATGTGCTCTTCATTCCTCTTTCCTGTTCCATAAGAACCACTGTCAACATCACTGACTGTAGCAGAGCTGTGGTTTACTGCAGGACTGTTTCAATCAGTAATCCACAGTTGGTGCTTCAGTGGCTTTATGTAAAAGTACATAGTAAATACTTAAAACCTCCATCACCCTTATGCAGTCTATCACTGTGTCCCAAATGGAACCCTGCACGACTTTAGACCAGAGACCAGGGCCCTATATAGGGCACTGCTTTAGACCAGAGCCCTATTCCCTATATAGTGGTACCACTATAGACCAGAGCCCTATTCCCTATATAGTGGTACCACTATAGACCAGAGACCTATTCCCTACATAGTGGTACTACTATATACCAGAGTCCTATTCCCTATATAGTGGTACTACTATAGACCAGAGCCCTATCCCCTATATAGTGGTACTACTATAGACCAGAGCCCTATTCCCTATATAGTGGTACTACTATAGACCAGAGTCCTATTCCCTATATAGTGGTACTACTATAGACCACAGCCCTATTCCCTATATAGTGGTACTACTATAGACCAGGGCCCTATTCCCTATATAGTGGTACTACTATAGACCAGAACCCTATTCCCTATATAGTGGTACTACTATAGACCAGGGCCCTATTCCCTATATAGTGGTACTACTATAGACCAGAGCCCTATTCCCTATATAGTGGTACTACTATAGACCAGGGCCCTATTCCCTATATAGTGGTACTACTATAGACCAGAGCCCTATTCCCTATATAGTGGTACTACTATAGACCAGAGCCCTATTCCCTATATAGTGCACTACTTTTTGACCAGAGCCCTATTCCATATTGTGCACAACTGGGCCTTGCTCAAAATCAGTGCACATTAATAAGGAGATAGGGTATGGTTTGGGACGCCGGGTAGATTTATATGACCTGCAGGGTTCATAGAGGAGGTCTCGGGCTTCCTGTAAAGCACAGATGAGATGAGCACAGCGGAAGGTGAGCCCTATGGCACCCTGTTCCCTATATAGTGGCACTACTATAGACCCTGCAGGGTTCATAGAGGAGGTCTCGGGCTTCCTGTAAAGCACAGATGAGATGAGCACAGCGGAAGGTGAGCCCTATGGCACCCTGTTCCCTATATAGTGGCACTACTATAGACCCTGCAGGGTTCATAGAGGAGGTCTCGGGCTTCCTGTAAAGCACAGATGAGATGAGCACAGCGGAAGGTGAAACTTTATTGGAGTAAAGTGGCCATCTGCTGATTTGCTAAAAGGGCAGATGTGAATGTTTATGGACTCAATAAACCCAACGCCACCACGGTCTATCTATTGATTACACTACGATGACTAAAAACACACTACATAGTGGAACCACAGTCCTTTGAGTTGTCTTAGTTCAAACGGTCCATTTGACATGTCCCCCTTCTGACATGTCCCCCTTCTGACATGTCCCCCTTCTGACATGTCCCCCTTCTGACATGTCCACCTTCTGACATGTCCCCCTTCTGACATGTCCCCCTTCTGACATGTCTCCCTTCTGAGATGTCCCCCTTCTGACATGTCCCCCTTCTGACATGTCCCCCTTCTGACATGTCCCCCTTCTGAGATGTCTCCCTTCTGAGATGTCCCCCTTCTGACATGTCCCCCTTCTGACATGTCCCCCTTCTGACATGTCCCCCTTCTGACATGTCCCCCTTCTTACAAATCCCCCTTCTGACATGTCCCCCTTCTGACATGTCCCCCTTCTCACATGTCCCCCTTCTGACATGTCCCCCTTCTGACATGTCCCCCTTCTGACATGTCCCCCTTCTTACAAATCCCCCTTCTGTCATGTCCCCCTTCTGACATGTCCCCCTTCTGACATGTCCCCCTTCTTACAAATCCCCCTTCTGACATGTCCCCCTTCTGACATGTCCCCCTTCTCACATGTCCCCTTTCTCACATGTCCCCCTTCTGACATGTCCCCCTTCTGACATGTCCCCCTTCTGACATGTCCCCTTCTGACATGTCCCCCTTCTGACATGTCGCCCTTCTGACATGTTCCCCTTCTGACATGTCCCCCTTCTGACATGTCCCCCTTCTGAGATGTCCCCCTTCTGACATGTCCCCCTTCTGACATGTCCCCCTTCTGACATGTCCCCATTCTGACATGTCCCCCTTCTGACATGTCACCCTTCTGACATGTCCCCCTTCTCACATGTCCCCCTTCTGACATGTCCCCCTTCTCACATGTCCCCCTTCTGACATGTACCCCTTCTGACATGTCCCCCTTCTGACAAACAGGGTTGGGGAGTAAAGGATTACATGTGCTTGCTTTTCAGTTCAGAAGAATGTTTGTGAAAAACACATTTTTGACACTTCTCTGTTTTCTCAACGACATTCAAATCAGCATTGAAAAAAGGTGCAAGTTTAAATTTGTTCCACCCCGAGCGAGTCTGACCACAAGTCAGAGACCACTGTGATGACACACCAAATGATGACCACCAATCAGAGACCACTTTGATGACACAACAAATGTGTTTGGAGCAGGATAAGGATTTTGTAGGCTACAGTCTATTTCTTCCAACGGTGAGACTGCTGTCGGCATCCAAAGATTATCCAACTTTAATAAACGCTTGGAGGTAAAGATGACAGTATGTCACGTTCTGACCTTAGTTCTTTTGTTATGTCTTTGTTTTAGGTTGGTCGGGGCGTGAGTTGGGGTGGGTTGTCTATGTTCGTTTTTCTATGTTGTGTTTTGCGTTTGGCCTGGTATGGTTCTCAATCAGAGGCAGGTGTCGTTAGTTGTCTCTGATTGAGAATAATACTTAGGTAGCCTTTTCCCCACCTGTGTTTCGTGGGTGATTGTTTTCTGTCTTTGTGTATGTCACCAGACAAGACTGTTTCGGTTTCGTTCGTTCACTTTGTTGTTTTTGTTCAGTGTTCAATTTCTTTATTAAAAAGATGGACACTTACCACGTTGCGCATTGGTCCTCACCTTCTTCCACCGCCAACATCCGTTACAGAATCACCCACCGCCAAAGGACCAAGCAGCGTGGTATCGGGCAGCAGCAGAAATCTCGGGACTCCTGGACATGGGAGGAGATTCTGGACGGCAAGGGACCCTGGGCTGGGGAATATCGCCGTCCCAAAGCAGAGCTGGAGGCAGCGAAAGCTGAGCGGACGTGGTATGAGGAGGCAGCGCGACAGCAAGGCTGGGACGAGAGGCAGCCTCAAATATTTATTGGGAGGGGCACACGGGGAGTGTGGCTAAGTCTGGGAGGAGACCTGAGCCAACTCCCCGTGCTTACCGTGGAGAGAGGTGGACCGGGGAGGCATAACTACAGACTCATGGCTCCTAAGTTGCCCCTCAATATAACTACAAAGACTCATGACTCCTGTGTTTCCCCTCAATATAACTACAGAATCTCATGGGTGCCATTTGGGATGTGTATCCTCACCCATCGGTCTGTTATTCAGATCAGTTTCCATCTGGGATGTGTATCCTCACCCATCAGTCTGTTATTCAGATCAGTTTCCATCTGGGATGTGTATCCTCACCCATCGGTCTGTTATTCAGATCAGTTTCCATCTGGGATGTGTGTCCTTACCCATCAGTCTGTTATACAGATTAGGGTACCATTTGGGATGTGTATCCTCACCCATCAGTCTGTTATACAGATTAGGGTACCATTTGGGATGTGTATCCTCACCCATCAGTCTGTTATACAGATTAGGGTGCCATTTGGGATGTGTGTCCTCACCCATCAGTCTGTTATACAGATTAGGGTACCATTTGGGATGTGTATCCTCACCCATCAGTCTGTTATACAGATTAGGGTACCATTTGGGATGTGTATCCTCACCCATCAGTCTGTTATACAGATTAGGGTGCCATTTGGGATGTGTGTCCTCACCCATCAGTCTGTTATTCAGATTAGGGTACCATTTGGGATGTGTCCTCACCCATCAGTCTGTTATACAGATTCACCAGCAGGTGTCAGTGCTGCACTTCACATGACAGTGACTGGCTGTGTTCCTAGTGTCATCTCTTCCCCTATCAGATCAGTGTGTGTGTGTGTGTGTGTGTGTGTGTGTGTGTGTGTGTGTGTGTGTGTGTGTGTGTGTGTGTGTGTGTGTGTGTGTGTGTGTGTGTGTGTGTGTGTGTGTGTGTGTGTGTGTGTGTACTAGTATTAGCGGACCGGACCTTCTGTAATGAAGGAAAAACATTTTTTTCAGCATCTCCACTACGAAGGTAGTTGTATAATTAAGAACAGTATCTTTCAGAATTCAATAGTTGGACTTGTTAGGAGTTGTTCACTACAGAGCAAAGCAGAGGTCTAGTGTCTGTCTGGAGTGGCTCTACTATTGATGAAGAAAGAACAGTCACCCAGGGTTTCAGCTGGTTAGTCTGGAGTGGCTCTACTATTGATGAAGAAAGAACAGTCACCCAGGGCTTCAGCTGGTTCAGCTGGTTAGTCTGGAGTGGCTCTACTATTGATGAAGAAAGAACAGTCACCCAGGGTTTCAGCTGGTTCAGCTGGTTAGTCTGGAGTGGCTCTACTATGGATGAAGAAAGAACAGTCACCCAGGGTTTCAGCTGGTTCAGCCGGTTAGTCTGGAGTGGCTCTACTATTGATGAAGAAAGAACAGGCACCCAGGGTTTCAGCTGGTTCAGCTGGTTAGTCTGGTAGCAAACCCCTTCAGCTGGTTCAGCTGGTTAGTCTGGTAGTAAACCCCTTCAGCTGGTTCAGCTGGTTAGTCTGGTAGAAAACCCCTTCAGCTGGTTCAGCTGGTTAGTCTGGTAGCAAACCCCTTCAGCTGGTTAGTCTGGTAGAAAACCCCTTCAGCTGGTTAGTCTGGTAGAAAACCCCTTCAGCTGGTTCAGCTGGTTAGTCTGGTAGCAAACCCCTTCAGCTGGTTCAGCTGGTTAGTCTGGTAGAAAACCCCTTCAGCTGGTTCAGCTGGTTAGTCTGGTAGCAAACCCCTTCAGCTGGTTCAGCTGGTTAGTCTGGTAGCAAACCCCTTCAGCTGGTTAGTCTGGTAGCAAACCCCTTCAGCTGGTTCAGCTGGTTAGTCTGGTAGCAAACCCCTTCAGCTGGTTCAGCTGGTTAGTCTGGTAGCAAACCCCTTCAGCTGGTTCAGCTGGTTAGTCTGGTAGCAAACCCCTTCAGCTGGTTCAGCTGGTTAGTCTGGTAGTAAACCCCTTCAGCTGGTTCAGCTGGTTAGTCTGGTAGCAAACCCCTTCAGCTGGTTCAGCTGGTTAGTCTGGTAGAAAACCCCTTCAGCTGGTTAGTCTGGTAGCAAACCCCTTCAGCTGGTTCAGCTGGTTAGTCTGGTAGTCTCTACCTCCCTGTTCTCCTAACCAGGGATGACTTTACCTCCCTGTTCTCCTAACCAGGGATGACTCAACCTCCTTGTTCTCCTAACCAGGGATGACTCTACCTCCCTGTTCTCCTAACCAGGGATGACTCAACCTCCTTGTTCTCCAGCCCCTGCCTCCTCCTACCTTCCTGTTCTCCAGCCCCTGCCTCCTCCTACCTCCCTGTTCTTCAGCCCCTGCCTCCTCCTTCCTCCCTGTTCTCCAGCCCCTGCCTCCTCCTACCTCCCTGTTCTCCAGCCCCTGCCTCCTCCTACCTCCCTGTTCTCCAGCCCCTGCCTCCCCCCACCTCCCTGTTCTCCAGTCATCAAATCAAATGTATTTATAAAGCCCTTCTTACACCAGCTGATATATCAAAGTGCTGTACAGAAACCCAGCCTAAAACCCCAAACAGCAAGCAATGCAGGTGTAGAAGCACGGTGGCTAGGAAAAACTCCCTAGAAAGGCCAAAATCTAGGAAGAAACCTAGAGAGGAACCGGGCTATGAGGGGTGGCCAGTCCTCTTCTGGCTGTGCCGGGTGGAGATTATAACAGAAAATGGCCAAGATGTTCAAATGTTCATAAATTACCAGCATGGTCAAATAATAATAATCACAGTAGTTGTCGAGGGTGCAGCAAGTCAGCACCTCAGGAGTAAATGTCATTTGGCTTTTCATACCCGATCATTAAGAGTATCTCTACCGTTCCTGCTGTCTCTAGAGAGTTGAAAACAGCAGGTCTGGGACAGGTAGCACGTCCGGTGAACAGGTCAGGGTTCCATAGCTGCAGGCAGAACAGTTGAAACTGGAGCAGCAGCACGGCCAGGTGGACTGTGGACAGCAGTCCTGAGGCATGGTCCTAGGGCTCAGGTCCTCCGAGAGAGAGAAAGAAAGAAAGAGAATTAGAGAGAGCACACTTAAATTCACACAGGACACCGGATAAGACAGGAGAAGTACTCCAGATACAGTGCCTTGCGAAAGTATTCGGCCCCCTTGAACTTTGCGACCGTTTGCCACATTTCAGGCTTCAAACATAAAGATATAAAACTGTTTTTTTTTTTTCACTTCATGATTGTGTCCCACTTGTTGTTGATTCTTCACAAAAAAATACAGTTTTATATCTTTATGTTTGAAGCCTGAAATGTGGCAAAAGGTCGCAAAGTTCAAGGGGGCCGAATACTTTCGCAAGGCACTGTATATCAAACTGACCCTAGCCCCCCGACACATAAACTACTGCAGCATAAATACTGGAGGCTGAGACAGGAGGGGTCAGAAGACACTGTGGCCCCATCCGATGATACCCCCGGACAGGACCAAACACGAAGGATATAACCCCACCCACTTTGCCAAAGCACAGCCCCCACACCACTAGAGGGACATCTTCAACCACCAACTTACCATCCTGAGACAAGGCCGAGTATAGCCCACAAAGATCTCCGCCACGGCACAACCCAAAGGGGGGTGGGCGCCAACCCAGACAGGAAGATCACGTCAGTGACTCAACCCACTCAAGTGACGCACCCCTCCTAGGGACGGTATGAAAGAGCCCTAGTAAGCCAGTGACTCAGCCCCTGTAATAGGGTTAGAGGCAGAGAATCCCAGTGGAAAGAGGGGAACCGGCCAGGCAGAGACAGCAAGGGCGGTTCGTTGCTCCAGAGCCTTTCCGTTCACCTTCACACTCCTGGGCCAGACTACACTCAATCATATGACCCACTGAAGAGATGAGTCTTCAGTAAAGATTTAAAGGTTGAGACCGAGTCTGCGTCTCTCACATGGGTAGGCAGACCATTCCATAAAAATTGAGCTCTATAGGAGACAGCCCTGCCTCCAGCTGTTTGCCTAGAAATTCTAGGGACAATTAGGAGGCCTGCGTCTTGTGACCGTAGCGTACGTGTAGGTATGTACGACAGGACCAAATCGGAAAGATAGGTAGAAGCAAGCCCGTGTAATGCTTTGTAGGTTAGCAGTAAAACCTTGAAATCAGCCCTTGCCTTAACAGGAAGCCAGTGTAGGGAGGCTAGCACTGGAGTAATATGATACATTTTTTGGTTCTAGTCAGGATTCTAGCAGCCGTATTTAGCACTAACTGAAGTTTATTTAGTGCTTTATCCGGGTAGCCGGAAAGTAGAGCATTGCAGTAGTCTAACCTAGAAGTAACAAAAGCATGGATTCATTTTTCTGCATCATTTTGGACAGAAAGTTTCTGATTTTTGCAATGTTACGTAGATGGAAAAAAGCTGTCCTTGAAACAGTCTTGATATGTTCGTCAACAGAGAGATCAGGGTCCAGAGTAACGCCGAAGTCCTTCACATTTTATTTGAGACTACTGTACAAATTAATTGTCAGATTCAACAGAATATCTCTTTGTTTCTTGGGACCTAGAACAAACATCTCTGTTTTGTTCGAGTTTAAAAGTAGAACGTTTGCAGCCATCCACTTCCTTATGTCTGAAACACAGTCCCTGCCTCCTCCTACCTCCCTGTTCTCCAGCCCCTGTGTCCTCCAATCAGACGGAGTGTTGAGTCTCTGTTCCTCCTCCCATAATGTGTTCTTTGTCTCAGGGAGGCAGTCAGGAGTAGTTGAGACCCACAGAGGAATGTGTTGTGCATCGTAGTAGATCTATCTCTAGTTGATGATTTCTGCTGCTATCAGGTGAGTCTTGTTGATGCCAGCTGTGTCAGAGAGGAGAGGAATTTATGACTGGGGGTTTCAAGTTTAGTCAGTGGGTCTGGAAATGGTGTGTTATTATGAGAGGCGGTAGAACAGAACAGAAGAGGACATTAGAACAGTAGAACAGAACAGAAGAGGACAGTAGAACAGTAGAACAGAACAGAAGAGGACAGTAGGACAGAACAGGACAGTAGAACAGAACAGAAGTGGACAGTAGAACAGAACAGGACAGTAGAACAGAACAGAAGTGGACAGTAGAACAGGACAGAAGAGGAGAGAAGAACAGTAGAACAGGACAGTAGAACAGAACAGAAGTGGACAGTAGAACAGTAGAACAGAACAGGACAGTAGAACAGAAGAGGACAGTAGAACAGTAGAACAGAACAGAAGAGGACAGTAGAAGAGAAGAGGACAGTAGAACAGAACAGTAGAACAGAAGAGGACAGTAGAACAGAACAGTAGAACAGAAGAGGACAGTAGAACAGAACAGAACAGTAGAACACTAGATAGGGAATAGGGTGCCATATGGGACATAACCCCTGTGGTGGCCTGGTCTGTCTGTCTGTCTGTCTGTCTGTCTGTCTGTCTGTCTGTCTGTCTGTCTGTCTGTCTGTCTGTCTGTAACAGATCAAGCATTAACAGAACAAGGTCATATAAAGTTATAAACCATTGGTTGAAAGTGTTCACTCTGTTTCACCCCAGTTGACCTTAACCCTCGTAGCTGTCTGTCTATCAGTCTATCAGTCTATCATAGAGGATGTAATAGATCAGGCATTAACAGAACCAGGTCATATAGAGTCAGAGAGCTGTCAGGCTGGCTGACCATCAGCTGAGCTGTTGCAGTGGTGTAAAGTACTTCAGTAAAAATACTTTAAAGTACTACTTAAGTTGTTTTTGGGGTATCTGTACTTTATAGTATATTTTTTCATCACTACATTCCTGAAGAAAATGATGTGCTTTTTAGTCCATACATTTTCTCTGACACGCAAAAGTACTCGTTACATTTTGAATGCTTAGCAGGACAGGAAAATGGTCCAATTCACACACTTATCAAGATAACATCCCTGGTCATCCCTACTGCCTCTGATCTGGAGGACTCACTAAACAGAGAACATCCCTGGTCATCCCTACTGCCTCTGATCTGGAGGACTCACTAAACAGAGAACATCCCTGGTCATCCCTACTGCCTCTGATCTGGAGGACTCACTAAACAGAGAACATCCCTGGTCATTTCTACAGCCTCTGATCTGGAGGACTCACTAAACAGAGAACATCCCTGGTCATCCCTACTGTCTTTGATCTGGAGGACTCACTAAACAGAGAACATCCCTGGTCATCCCTACTGCCTCTGATCTGGAGGACTCACTAAACAGAGAACATCCCTGGTCATTTCTACAGCCTCTGATCTGGAGGACTCACTAAACAGAGAACATCCCTGGTCATCCCTACTGCCTCTGATCTGGAGGACTCACTAAACAGAGAACATCCCTGGTCATCCCTACTGCCTCTGATCTGGAGGACTCACTAAACAGAGAACATCCCTGGTCGTCCCTACTGCCTCTGATCTGGAGGACTCACTAAACAGAGAACATCCCTGGTCGTCCCTACTGCCTCTGATCTGGAGGACTCACTAAACAGAGAACATCCCTGGTCATCACTAAACACAAATTATTTGTTTTTAAATTATGTCTGAGTGTTGGAGTTTGCCCCGGGCTTCCTGGAAGAAAAAAAAAACAAGACGTCTGGATGACTTAATAAAATAAATGTTTAATTATTCATACTTTTACTTTTGATGCTTCAGTATATCCAAAACCAAAGACCTCACTGGGTGACTTTCACTTTCACTTGAGTCATTTTCTATTCAGGGATCTTTACTCTTACTGACCACTTTACTTTTTCCACCACTGTGTGTGTGTGTGTGTGTGTGTGTGTGTGCGTGCATGCGTGTGTGCGTGCGTGTGCGTGTGCGTGTGCGTGTGTGTGTGTGTGTGTGTGTGTGTGTGTGTGTGTGTGTGTGTGTGTGTGTGTGTGTGTGTGTGTGTGTGTGTGTGTAAGCATTTCCAATATGTTCATCTTTGTTTCAGCTTCCAGAGAGATATCTGAAGACATCCCTGGGTTCCTGCATCAAACACAACTACAAGCATTTCTACACAGGAGGTGAGTATCATTTCTATACAGGAGGTAGGTATCATTTCTACACAGGAGGTGAGTATCATTTCTACACAGGAGGTGAGTATCATTTCTATACAGGAGGTGGGTATCATTTCTACACAGGAGGTGGGTATCATTTCTATACAGGAGGTGAGTATCATTTCTACACAGGAGGTGGGTATCATTTCTACACAGGAGGTGAGTATCATTTCTATACAGGAGGTGGGTATCATTTCTACACAGGAAGTGGGTATCATTTCTACACAGGAGGTGAGTATCATTTCTACACAGGAGGTGGGTATCATTTCTACACAGGAGGTGAGTATCATTTCTACACAGGAGGTGAGTATCATTTCTATACAGGAGGTGGGTATCATTTCTACACAGGAGGTGGGTATCATTTCTATACAGGAGGTGGGTATCATTTCTACACAGGAGGTGGGTTGAGATGCTATGGGCAAGGTCATAGATAGCACCCAATATTAGCCTATATAACATATCTGTTATATAAAGAGATCACCCAGTATTAGCCTGGTCACACATCTGTTATATAAAGAGATTGCCCAATATTAGCCTGGTCACACATCTGTTATATAAAGAGACAGGATAAGACTGTTCGCGAACCAGGGGACAGGATAAGGTTTGAGGGGTCCCCCCCCCCACAGAAACCGGGACCGAGGTCTAAGGGGTCTCCCCCCCACAGAAACCGGGACCGAGGTTTGAGGGGGTCCCCCCCCCCCCCACAGAAACATATGTACACAGTGAAGGTTGATGGGAAAGAGGTTGCAGCCCTGCTTGATTCCGGCAGCATGTCAACCATGGTCGTTGCAAACCTAGTGCCGACTCATAAACTAGATACATGTCAGGATATCCGCCAAGGCCTTAGTGAGCAGACAAACGGAGGACGAGCTGCTGGATTATGAGATCGGCGTGGTCCAGAAGATGGCGTATGATGTAATACTGGGTAGATACTTTCCTAGGTTAGGCCAAAAGAATGGCATATTTGAGAAGCCCAACACCCCTGACCAAGCAGGATGTAGCATGTAGCCCTCAACCAAAGCCAAGAAAAGAGAAAGTCTCCCAAGGGACCAAGCTCACAGGTGCTAGTAGGGGAGGATGAGGAAGAAGGAGCAGACCACGTCAATAAGGGGCAGCCTGGTACTAGTGGGGCTGGGGTCCATCAAGATCCAGAGGGCGACAATCTAGAACCAACAGACCTGGCAGGGTCCCAGACTAATTTTGGGATGGGCCAGACCCAGGATCCAACCATGCAGCAAGTCGGAGCAGATGTGCAAGTCATAGATGGTACCCCCATAAATGACAGGACAATGCCCAATAGTTTCTCCCACTTCATCATGAGAAAGGGTTTGGGGTACAGAGTCTCAAAAATAAGGGTTGATGTGGTGGAACAGTTGTTGGTCCCCACCCGGTACCGGAGAACAGTACTGGACCTAGCTCATGGGCATTTTCTGGGAGGAGGCACACCTTGGTATTGATAAAACCCGAGACCGGATTGTAAGGAGGTTTTACTGGCCAGGAATTCAGACTGAGGTGGCTCGACATTGTGGAGAGTGCCCTGAGTGCCAGTTAACAGCTCCCCGACCAGCTGTTAGAAGCCTGTTAGTGCCACTCCCCATAATCAAAATGCCATTTGAGAGGATAGCGAAGGATAGTGGGTCCGCTACCCAAATCCGCAAGACGGCACCAATACATTCTGGTCATCCTAAATTATGCCACTCGCTAACAATAAGCCATTCCCCTTCGGACGATGGCTTCCAAAAATATTGGCAAGGAATTAGTGCCTCTGTTCACCAGGGTAGGGATTCCAAAGGAGATCCTTACTGACCAGGGGACCCCCTTTATGTCCCGCTTTATGGCGGACCTTTGTAAGATGTGGCAGGTGAAACAGCTGAGGACATCGGTTTACCATCCACAGACGGGCGGGCTGGTTGAGAGATTCAATCTCACCCTGAAGTCAATGCTAAGGAAGGTAATTGATAAGGGTGGGGAAAAACTGCTTATCTGATGTTTGCCATTAGAGAGGTTCCCCAAGCCTAGCTGGGGTTTTCACCCTTTGAGCTGGTATATGGGAAGCAACCCTGGTGAATCTTAGAAATCGCCCGAGAAACCTGGGACAGTAAGTAAGATAAAGAGACAGACAGATAGTAGGGTGGCATCAGACAGTCAGGTAGACAGACAGACAGACAGACATACAGGTAGTAGGTTGACATCAGACAGTCAGGTAGAGAGACAGACAGACAGACAGACAGACAGACAGACAGACAGACAGACAGATAGTAGGGTGACATCAGACAGGCAGGTAGAGAGACAGACAGACAGATAGTAGGGTGACATCCTGATCCTCTCAACCAGCTTCATTAGATATTCACCTGGAATGTATTTCAATTAACTGGTTTGTCTTGTTAAAAGTTAATTTGTGGAATTTATTTCCTTCTTAATGCATTTGAGCCAATCAGTTGTGACAGTTAGCCCTATTTGCTAAAAGACCAAGTCCATATTAGGGCAAGAACAGCTCAAATAAGCAAAGAGAAACAACAGTCCATCATTACTTTAAGACACGAAGGTCAGTCAATACGGAACATTTCAATAACTTTTATGTTTCTTCAAGTGCAGTCGCAAAAAACATAAAGCGCGATAATGAAACTGTATCTCATGAGGACCGCCACAGGAAAGGAAGACCCAGAGTTACCTCTGCTGCAGAGGATAAGTTCATTAGAGTTCACTGTACCTCAGATTGCAGCCCAAATAAATGCTTCACAGAGTTCAAGTAACAGACACATCTTAACATCAACTGTTCAGAGACTGCATGAATCAGGCCTTCATGGTCGAATTGCTACAAAGAAACCACTACTAAAGGACACCAATAAAAAGAAGAGACTTGCCTGGGTCAAGAAACACGAGCAATGGACATTAGACCGGTGAAAATCTGTCCTTTGGTCTGATGAGTCAAAATTTGCCATTTTTGCTTTCCACCGCCATGTCTTTGTGAGACGCAGAGTAGGTGAACGGATGATCTCTGCATGTGTGGTTCCCACCGTGAAGCATGGAGGTGGAGGTGTGATGGTGTGGGGGGATTTGCTGGTGACGCTGTCAGTGATTTATTTAGAATTCAAGGCACACTTAACCAGCATGGCCACCACAGGTGGAAAAAAAGGTTATGGTGGAAAATAAGTATTTGGTCACCTACAAACAAGAAAGATTTCTGTCTCTCACAGACCTGTAACTTCTTCTTTAAGAGGCTGAATACTTTTTTGCCCCAATGTAATTCCATATGTGATATTTCATAGTTTTGATGTCTTTACTATTATTCTACTAAATAGTAAAAATAAAGAAAAACCCTTGAATGAGTTGGTGTGTCCAAACTTTTGGCTGGTACTGTACATCCGACAAGAAAGAACACAACACGACATAAAGAGAGACCTAAGACAACAACATAGCACGGCAGAAACACATGAAAACACAGCATGGCAGAAACACAACATGGTAGCAGCACAAAACATGGTACAAACATTACTGGGCACAGACTACAGCACAAAGGGCAAGAAGGTGGATACAACAATACATCATGCGAAGCAGCCATTAACTGTCAGTATGTCTCCATGATTGAGTCTTTGAATGAAGAGGAGTTGATGAGAACTGACTCGTCATCTTTACATTGTCCTCTTACGTGTTTGTTTGTGCGTGTTTGTGTGCGTCTTTGTGTGTGAGCAGGGTGACATGGACGAGGGCAGTGTGAGGAAGAGGAAGGACATGTTTAATGGAGGCCCCGCCCCCGTCCCAACCTCCAATATGTCTGCCTCCCACTCCAAGCCTGCTGAGGAAGACGTGAAGGCTACCGTGCTACAGAAGGAGGTGAGGAATGTAGAGGACAGTATGTGTGTTAGTCTGTCTCTCTGTGTGTGTGTGTGTGTGTGTGTGTGTGTGTGTGTGTGTGTGTGTGTGTGTGTGTGTGTGTGTGTGTGTGTGTGTGTGTGTGTGTGTGTGTGTGTGTGTGTGTGTGTGTGTGTGTGTGTGTGTGTGTGATGCCAGACAAAAGACCATTTTAAAACCACCCCACTGCTCATGCCGTGTCTCCAGACATCCCCCAAACAAACAAAAAGTGACTCTCGGAGGGAGTAACAACTGGTAAACAGTCTCCTTTTAGACATGTCAGTCAGGTGGCTGCCGGCAGAGACTTCTAGTGCAGCAACGGTGAAGGGCTCTGGCTGGTATTACTGAGCCAGCTAGAAGGATGAAGGATGAAGCGTTAAACGGAGTCTACCTCAGCAGGAGCAAAAACACATACGTTACTCAAAAGTTCTCATAATAACTTTAGTGGTTGAAAAAGTTCCCAATTGTCACACTGGGACAGAGAGACAGGAAACACAGGGATAAATACACTGGTACAGAGAGACAGGAAACACAGGGATAAATACACTGGTACAGAGAGACAGGAAACACAGGGATAATACACTGGTACAGAGAGACAGGAAACACAGGGATACATACACTGGCACAGAGAGACAGGAAACACAGGGATAAATACACTGGTACAGAGAGACAGGAAACACAGGGACACTGGGACAGAGAGACAGGAAACACAGGGATACATACACTGGGACAGAGAGACAGGAAACACAGGGATAAATACACTGGGACAGAGAGACAGGAAACACAGGGATAAATACACTGGTACAGAGAGACAGGAAACACAGGGATAAATACACTGGGACAGAGAGACAGGAAACACAGGGATAAATACACTGGTACAGAGAGACAGGAAACACAGGGATAAATACACTGGTACAGAGAGACAGGAAACACAGGGATAAATACACTGGTACAGAGAGACAGGAAACACAGGGATAAATACACTGGTACAGAGAGACAGGAAACACAGGGATAAATACACTGGTACAGAGAGACAGGAAACACAGGGATAAATACACTGGTACAGAGAGACAGGAAACACAGGGATAAATACACTGGTACAGAGAGACAGGAAACACAGGGATAAATACACTGGTACAGAGAGACAGGAAACACAGGGATACATACACTGGGACAGAGAGACAGGAAACACAGGGATAAATACACTGGGACAGAGAGACAGGAAACACAGGGATAAATACACTGGTACAGAGAGACAGGAAACACAGGGATACATACACTGGTACAGAGAGACAGGAAACACAGGGATAAATACACTGGTACAGCGAGACAGGAAACGCAGGGACAAATACACTGGTACAGGGAGACAGGAAACACAGGGATAAATACACTGGGACAGAGAGACAGGAAACACAGGCACACTGGTACAGAGAGACAGGAAACACAGGGATAAATACACTGGTACAGAGAGACAGGAAACACAGGGATAAATACACTGGGACAGAGAGACAGGAAACACAGGGATAAATACACTGGTACAGAGAGACAGGAAACACAGGGATACATACACTGGTACAGAGAGACAGGAAACACAGGGATAAATACACTGGTACAGCGAGACAGGAAACGCAGGGACAAATACACTGGTACAGGGAGACAGGAAACACAGGGATAAATACACTGGGACAGAGAGACAGGAAACACAGGGATAAATACACTGGTACAGCGAGACAGGAAACGCAGGGACAAATACACTGGTACAGGGAGACAGGAAACACAGGGATAAATACACTGGGACAGAGAGACAGGAAACACAGGCACACTGGTACAGAGAGACAGGAAACACAGGGATAAATACACTGGTACAGGGAGACAGGAAACACAGGGATAAATACACTGGTACAGAGAGACAGGAAACACAGGGATAAATACACTGGGACAGAGAGAAAGGAAAAACAGGGATAAATACACTGGTACAGAGAGACAGGAAACACAGGGATAAATACACTGGTAGAGAGAGACAGGAAACACAGGGATAAATACACTGGCACAGAGAGACAGGAAACACAGGGATAAATACACTGGTACAGATAGACAGGAAACACAGGGATAAATACACTGGTACAGGGAGACAGGAAACACAGGGATAAATACACTGGTACAGAGAGACAGGAAACACAGGGATAATACACTGGTACAGGGAGACAGGAAACACAGGGATAAATACACTGGGACAGAGAGACAGGAAACACAGGGATAAAT